>NC_057801.1:522361589-522651291 GCF_018294505.1 Triticum aestivum
GAGATGGAGTCTAAGTGTGTGTGTGGAGGGGTGCGTGCGTGTGTATGTGTGTTTGTGTGTGTGTGTGGTGTGTGAGAGAGAGAGATGGAGTCTTAGTGTGTGTGTGTGTGGGGGTGTGCGTGCGTGCATGTGTGTGTGTGTGCATGTGTGTGTGTGTGCATGTGTGTGTGTGTGTGTGTCGCGGGGTCCTTTGTGGCGGATGTAATTTAAGTGTGCATGGCTTCATCATAGAGAGGTGATGTGTATGGCAGAGGCCACCAACGATGGGGTGCGAGAGAGAAAATGCCCGTAGAGAGGGAAGAGAAGGTGCGTGCGCGTGAGAGGAGTCGACATCGAGAGAACGTGTTTGTTCGAGAGACACCGAGGAAGACTACTATATATCGATGGTGCATGTAGGTGGGAATTAAACAAAGGGATGGTCTTATTGGTTTCGGGGATATAGGGGGGGAGCTAGAAGGAGATTGTTAAGTGTGAGTGTGTGTTTTACCCATCCAGGTGGAAGTTATGTGCACAAAAGAGGAGAACGATTCGATGTGGCGTTAGGATTGAGGGTAATTAACTACGTATGAAGACATAGAGACCTTGAACGTGCATGTGTGAGAGGTATACATGTATACGCGGGATGTCTGTGTGTGCGCGCGCGCATGATCAAGATAAAAGAAAGAAGACATTAGTCATAAGATTAACGACATGGGAGAGATGGATCGGTATGACAATATGCATGCATGTGAGAATGCAGGGAAGAAGGCCCGACAATTGAGCATGTGTTTTTGTCTTTAAGAGATAGTGGCGTGGGCTGGAGCATGCATCTATGGCGAGCAGAGGGGGTGAGGCGCAACGATTGTGCAAAAGAGATCAACCTATAAATGCATATGTATGGAGAGACATATATAGTGTGGGTGATAGGAAGCAAGACTCCATGCGAGAAAGAAATGTTGATGGAGAAACTACAGATAGATACAGAGATGGAGATGCTAGCTAGAGGGTCATCCGTTAGTTTGGGTGTTGGAGATGACCGTCAGGTGGTTCAGAGGGTGAAGTTATATATCTGTGTGAGAGGGCACTTGACTGCATGTAGAGAGAAACATATGTAGTGTGCGTGATAGGAATCAAGAGTGAGGGCAAGAAAGAAGGTTGATGGAGAAATAGATAAATAGAAAGATAAAGATGCTAGCTAGTGTGCGTTAGAGATAGGAGTCGAGTGGATCAGAAGGCTGGGTTCTGTGTGTGGGTGTGAGAGAGATAGAGAGAGGGTGCATGTGAGTCACATACAAATAGATATCAGAGAGAAATGAGATCCATAGAGACGGAGTTTTGTGTCTGCAAGAGAGAAAGATATTTCACAACAAGTGATAGCTAGAGAGACATATGAGGGAACGCAAGATATCTCTAGGGAGAGAGGGTGTGTGAGAGTGACATACAAGAGAACAATGGAGAAATATGAGACCCTTGGAGACAGAGTTTGTGTTTGTGTGTGAGAAAGAGATATTGAAGAGGAAGAGTCGTAGGTTCTCATATCTAAGGAGCGAAAGACATCTCTGTATGAGGGGTGTGCGAGTGGCACACATGGGAATAGTAGAGAGAAATGAGACCCCGGGAGACAAAGTTTTGTGTTTGTGTGAGAGAAAGAGATTCCACATGGAGAATCATAGTTAGAGACACATAGCAGGGAGCGAGATATACTTAGAGAGAGATAGAGTGATGAAGGTCGAGGGAGAGAGTACCGTCAGTGTTTTACAAAGATAAAAGAACATTGTCCACATACAGGTAGCACGAGAGATGCCTGAGAGACGATGAACTCGTATTGGTCCAGAGAGATAGTCCTATATAAGCATGAGTGATAGCTATATGAGACAAATATCTGGATTAAAGGGGATTCAAATATTTAAACTGGAGATCATGACATCGATAATATCATCACACAAATTGGTGTATCAAACATGCATATTCATTTGAATTTGGGCACACGTGTAATGTTATATAGTTTATCAATATTGGTGATCCATAGATTCTTCAATTACAAACAATGCATGGTTTATATGCAATTAATGTCTAAACGGGATTACACTATATGTTGCATGTGTGAAACAAATTATACATGTTTGAGAAGTTAAAAAAAACCCAGCATGAAACACACATTAATTGGAGACAGTTAGCGAGGAATGCATACATTGGATTTCAACATAAAGTGGTTTCAAATATTTGAAAATCCAAATTGATGGATACAACCTTATGAATCTGAGATCATGCCATTTGTAAACCATATTTATGTATAAATGATGTTGTGCTTTTGAAACTATATATAAAAAATGATGTCTATAGAATGTAATTCCAATTGAAAATGGATCCCGCCAGAAAAAAATAGAATATAAACGGGATTCGAAATGAGTTGGCACGGTAAACGTGCACTCTGCAAAATTTGAACGAAGCGGGGAAAGTCGCAGTAACCGCCCGAAACCAAAATCTGCGATATGGAAATCACTACTGCCTATCCCTGCCACGCAAAGCCTATCTACTGGATTTCTATAGGTTTCGATACGAGTAGTTTTGTAATTTCACCCAAACATGACGTAACCACCTCTCACCCGGATTCATACACGATGGGTGCCAAAACACAGTGTGTCCTCGGCTGAAATCGACTCCCTCGCTGATTCATATTCATACATGGTGGGCGCCAAAAACAAACTCTCGTCGGCAAATATTCGGTGTATGCGAGATTACCGTCCTATCCCCAACCAACTAATGTTGTTGTGATGTAGTAGAAATTTGAAACGGGGGCTAAGTTTGTAAATTTCCTCACATTTGAGACAAGCACGCCCTGAAAACATGGTTCCCCCTTCCTCTCTACCTCCCTTTTCCCCATTCGTACTCCATGGGCGCCAAAACACCCTCTCCACCCCACCCTCCTCCGTCCGCCACCCCATCCACCGCCGTCCTCCTCCACCATGCCGGAGCTGATACCCCGACGCTGCCGTCCATTACAAGAGATCGACCTCTCTCATCCATGCCTTCGGACCGGGATCCTTGCATCCCGTCCTCTCGCTTCATCCCCGCTGTCGTCCACCTTGCCGGTGCCGCTCCTACGACCGTCTCGTCCACCGCGCACCGCCGCCACCGTCGACCCTCCTAGATCTGCTTCCATGCCGCCGACAGCCATTGCTACCGCAGCACCGTCAAATTCTTAGCAGATGCGTACACGGCGCCGCACCAGAGGCGGTACTCTTTCCTATCTACTCAACTTATTTATCGCAGCAAGAAAATAGATCGCCACTGCTTTACTCTGATTTCTTGTCTTGGTTGCGAAGTTGCCTTTGTCCTGTTTGCACCTTCAGATCCGCCATGGCACGCTCAACACTATACTCCCAATGCTTATGGTTTTCCCCTTCTATATTCCACACTAGGTAATTCACAGTAGACTAAATTTCAAATTTGGGTCAGTCGATTTTTTAGAGCTCACCGGAGTTCGCCAGTGCGATCCAAGGGGCTCGGGTGGTTGTGGGGCCTCGCCGAACGAAGAAAACTTGACGCAGGTGGTGGTTGGGGAGCGGGTGGGGGGTGGGGGTGGCGGAGTAACACAGGCAGTGGGGGCCGGTTGTCCGGCCGGTGGGCCGTGCGGTGTTCTGTATGGGAAGAATCGGAGACGAGGTAGAAGAAGGGTTAGGAGACGTAGGATCTTCATCCAACCGCCTGAAATGGTCGAGAGACAGCTCGGAGTTGCATTCTTAATGCGCTCTAGTTCATCATGTGTGGGCACTGCGCAACCAACATTTTATTATGCAAAATCTGCTTGCTCTTCTTTACCATGTTCCTCTTCCATTCTTCTCTAATATGTACTCTCTCCGTTCCTAAATACAAGTCTTTGTATAGATTCCTTCAAACTTTCTTGTGTATATTTGGTTAGGCATGACTGCAACAGCTGTTTATTTTTGGTGTTTGCATCAAATTGCATGTTTAAAGTTTATTATGTAGTTCATAAACAAAAGTTTGTCCTTCTCAATTTAAGTTTTCAGTTGTACAACCAAGTTCCTTCTTCATACCATGTAAATTAAACTTTACGGAGCAAGTGATCTTCTTTTGCACTGCATGTATGCTTCTGTTCTTCATCCGTAATCTAGTGGTGTGGTGAACCTACCCACTACAGCACAATGTCATATTCTGCAATGTCTTAACTATGAACAATGTCATATCATTCTACTATTATTTAAACTGTCTCTTTATTTGCCAATCTGAAATGGGATAAATTGACAGCACACTAACCATTGATACTTATGAGTTCTTGATCTATAATCAAGTGGTGTCGTGAAGCTGCCAACTCCTTCACAATGTCATTTCCTGCCATGTCTTGACCTGAAAAATACCATATTTTGTTAATGCCATTTTAAACCGTGTCACTTTATTCGTCAGTAAGAAATGTGATGAATTGTCAGCACTAATACTTTTATATGAAAAACCTATCATCTGTCTGATTGTTAATCTTTCAGAGTGAGGAAGATATAAGTGTTGAACAAGCGCAGTCTCATCATCTTGCTCAGCTGCTTGCGCTGCAGCTCCCCAGCAGGGCTAACCTTTCTTGAACTCTATTGAAGTGCTGTCGGTTTTGTATATTATATTGTCGGCGTGTTTATTTGCACTGGTGGCGATCTTTGATGCCCAGTGTATGTAATCTGCTGTCTACTTGTGCTTTATTATCATAGTGGCGAACTTTGATGCCCAGTGGATGTAATATGCCATAATTTGTTTATTGTATAGTCTAGGTTTTTTCTTATTCATGATGCTGCAGTTATTTTACTGTATATATATCCTGCCTTCACAGTAAACCGACCAAACCGTAAAATTACGGTACATAATCGGGCCGTCATGCAATCACGATGTATGATCCACATCATGGGCCCCGTCAAACTGTCCCACTAGTAGATTCGGGCCTTTAATAGGCCGATTAACCCTCAGCCCTCTTTTCGCAAGAAAACTAATTGGGCTTTTAGGAGGCTGAGAAGTAGGTTGGGCCTGAAACGTGTCGAATAGCTCACGGGCCGGCAGCAGCCCGAAATGGACCCCGGCCCATGACTGTGTGAATCAATTCACGGGCTTTTAAACAGGCCAAAGTTGTCTCGGTCCTTGTTTGGCCCAATCAGATATCGGTTGCGAGCAGGCCAGATGCAAACCGGGCCGTAGTTAGGCCCAACTATATGACGAGCTTTTAACAGGCTGAAATTAATATAGGGCCGAAATGTTAAATGGGCCCTTTACAGGCCGAAACTAATATCAGGCCGAATTACTAAATGGGCCTTTAGCAAGTGGGCCCAAAAGCATAGCGTCCAGTTAACGGGCCGAATCCGATATGGCCATAATTGAGCCCAAAGCCTCTTAAAGGGCCGGACCTGATTTGGGCCGTGATTTGGCCCAGAAAGTGGGAGGCTTTTAATGGGCCGGATCTTATATGGGCCATTATTAGGCCCAGAACATGGCAGGCCATTAATGGACCGGATCAAATATGGGCCGACATTTGGCCCAAAACATGGCAGCCAGTTAATGGGCCCGCCTACTATGGTCCTGAAAATCTTGTGGGCCTACAGCTGGGCCGGCCCATTAATGTCAGCGAAATCACGTGGGCCTTTAGCTAGGCCGGCCCATTATGATCCGCAAGAATTTTGTGCGCCTTTACCTAGGCCGGCCCATTATGGCACACAAAAATCTTGTGGGCCTTTGCCTGGGCCGGCCTATTATGGCCCGCGAAATCTTGTGGGCCTTTAGCTGGGCCAGCCCATTACAGTCCGCAAAATCTCGTGGGCCTTTAGCTGGGCCGGCCCATTATGGTCCGCAAAATCTTGCGGGCCTTTAGTTGGGCCGGCCCATTGAAACTTGATGGGTCGTGCCATGTGTCGACGTATCATAGACGCCTTCTTCCAATGAGTGGATGACATCTGTCCCAACGAGGAGCCGACACGTGCTTCCTCCAGCCAATGATGATTTTACACGTGGAAAATCCCCATTGGTCGTGGCTGTTGGTTACCGGATCCAAAACCCGACCCGATAGCTTAACGGTGTTCCGTTATGGTGGATGCCACGTGTCGGTCACCCTTAACGAAAGCACTTCTGTGACGCGCGATTTATCGTCATGGAAGTAGGAACTTCCGTGATGATAATTTTGGTAATGTCATGGAACACTTCTACGACAGCACAGGTATGACTATCTTGATTCTGTCATAAAATCGTCATGGATGTACATGCATGACAAAAATGCGACCTACTGTGACAAACACGTATCATCACGAAAGTGTATTTTTTTGTAGTGGGTCGACCAGGGGCGCGGGACGAGACCCCGTATGCAGGAAAAAACCCTCGACGAACCCTACTGAAGCCTTCTCCCCCTCACCACTCGTCCATGCGCAGCCATAGGGAAAAACGGATCTCGCCGGAGGAACTCGAGACCACCGCCGTTCGTCGCTCCATTCCGTCACTGTAAGAACACCCGCAGCCGCGCCGCTTGCTCCTTTCGATCCTCCCTTCAACGACACACTTCCCTGACATCCTTGCGTGGCCAGAAACGCAGCTGAGCAGGAGGAACAAGCAAACCCGATGCTGCCGAAGCAGTGGCTATTCACGTCGTCACCGCCTCCCGCTAGGGACGCCCCGCCGCCGTTGAACACCACCACCACCTCCGCTACTCACCGCCGCACCCACCCGTCACTTCGCCTTCGTCGGGGACACGCCGGAGAGCCGCCGCCGCCGCCGCCCGACCCGCCGCCGTGTTTACTCTATTTTCTGGTGAGCACACGTGGACAGGAGATATTCCAGCCAATCACGCGCTGACACGTGGCAGTGCTACAACGTCGCTACAGTAATTCCAGACTAGGGGATTTCTGTTGTTTTTGTTTTTCTATCCAGATTTGTTCTGTAACTTATTTTAGCTATATCTTTTAGTATATATATATATCCTTTTTAGGCGATTCTTTTTCCTGAGCACTCACAAAATCCAGCACTTTATCACAGAACCAAAATCTCACATGTTTGCACTTTTTCAAATTTGAATTCTTTTGAATTTGAAATAAACCTTCCGGAGGCCATAACTCCGAAATCGTTTATCGGAATCGAGTGATTCTTTTTGCGTTGTGACCATAGTGAAATTTAGGTGCGGTTAAGCTTATGTTGTTGAGTTTTGAAATTGGTTTTCTTGCTGTTGGTTTTCTTTTGGTACTATTCATGTAGACGGGGGTGGTTCGTGTATACATTGAGATTATGTGATGATTATAAATATAATCAAATTGAGTGGTAATTGAGGAATTAATTCACGCCTGGGAGGTATTGGTATTGAAGGGTGGTTTCAAGAACATCATGGTTTTTACCCTCTGAATGTAAGTGGACGGCCGCCGAGGTTCAAAAAGATCAGACAGACTTAGTGACTAGTAGCTTCCATGTACGGCCACTGGCTAAATGGGTTCTGGCTTAGTTGATCGGTTGTGGAACCCTTACCCAGATGTGCCAGGAGATGTAGATATAATAGTTGAGATGGGCCTCCTGTTGGGACTAGGGGACTGCTTCTGAAAGACTTCATCTCAATCTTTGGATTGGGTCCAGTGAGTAAAGCGTACTAAACTCTGCAGAGTATTAAAAATAATCATGATTAGCTGTGCCCCCCGTTATGGGCAAATTGAGCCACTATGCCATTACAGTGTTGGATGATCTTGACAGATGTGACACTTAATAATATTTGTGGGCAACTTAATAAAGGGTAGGTTGGAGTTGATTTTGCCAACTCAACCTTGTGTATATAATTGTATTAATAAAAGAACTAAATGAAAATTTGACTATTAGGTAGTTATGAGGACAAAATCAGCTTTCTGCAAAAATAAACCCCCAAGCCTTCCTTTTGTTGTACTATGCACATACATGCAGGTCTGCTATTATTACTCATGTGTAACTTGCCAATACATTCAAAGTATTGACCTATATGGCTGCAATGTCTCATGTTGCAGGATATTCAGACGAAGAGTAAGGTACCATTAGGGTCGCGAGTCTGCACTCAGCATCGCCAGTGGGCTATGATGGGACTCATCGTTATTTTCTGCTACTTTCCGCTGTTTGGTTGAATAAGTCTAGCCAAGTGCTATGCAGATTGTTTTATTTTATACATTTTGGATCATACGTTGTAATAAATGATGCACCTGCTATTATGGTATTCATCTATATTGTGTGTGCTAGCGAGTTCGATCCAGGGACTAGCACGGTAAGCACACAGACTCAAATCCTTCGAGATTTGGTCGTTACACAGAGACATTACCTTAACAATACCTTTGTTTAACATGTAGAAAGAACTACAACGCAGGGTAATACCATTCCTAGAACAATGCGACTGATTCGTTTTAAGAGAGGCAAAAAAGGAATCAATTACTGGCCAATAAAGGAGGATGAAACATGCGGCCAAAAAATTGGTAATCCCGCCAATCCCTAACTAGTGTTGCAGTTTTGAACTAAGATTTAGTAGTTAATTAATTCTGAGAGTGGCATTGCTTAATTTTACTAGCGGCATTAGATTATCAAAAAGCATAAATAGTTGCAGGGGGAGAGTGGGCGCAACAACATCATGTGCTTCCTTCTACTTATAAAGGGGGTGATGCAGAGTTTTGTTGTAACAAAGAAACAAGTATCGTGTCTGGGTTGGAACAATTTTTGCTCACTTAATGGTAAAAGACAACAGTTCAATAGCTTATATTCAACATTTATCCAAAATAGTAGCAATACAAGTAGCACAACATCTCAAAGCACACTACAACATCATGTGGATGAAAGTCGGTACTGACCTTTCTTGACCAAGATTTGAAACAACTCGAGAGGAAGAATGGACACATATCCCAACACATATATGAAATCTCGATCTCCTTTTGTGCAGTTCCACCAAAATTAAGCAAAGTCGCCGATGTGACATTCAAGTTGAACTACAGAAAACACTCTTAAAACATAAGTGTTTCGCGTAGCGAAGCAAAATGTTGCAATATCAACAAGTTGAATAGATATCCCTATTTAAACAGAGGCAAAAAAGGAATCAATTACTGGCTAATAAAGGAGGATGAAACATGCGGCCACAAAAATGGTAATACCGCCAATCCCTAACAAGTGTTGTAGTTTTGAAATAAGATTCAGTAGTTAATTCTGAGAGTGGCATTGCTTAATTTTACCAGCGGCATTAGATTAACGAAAAGCATAAGCAGTTCCAGGGGAGAGTGGGCGCAACAACAATATGTGCTTGAATCTACTTATAAAGGGGGTGATGCAGAGTTTGTTGTAACAAGGCAACAAGCATCATGTCTGGGTTGGTCCCATTTTTGTTCACTACATAATGGGAAAAGACAGCAATACAATAGCTTCAATTCAACATTTATTTAAAATAGTACCAATACAAGTAGCACAACATCTCAAAGCATACTGCACAATCATGTGGATGAAGGCCTGTACTGACCTTTCATGAGACCACCATCATAAAATATGAATCTACCAACATGAATAGGAAATCCAATCTCGTTTTGTGCAGTTGCACTGAAATCAAGCAAAGTGTTTCGCGTAGCAAAGCAAAATGTCGCAATAGCAACAAGTTGAATAGATATCCCTGTTTAAACAGAAGCAAAAAGGGAATCAATTACTGGTTAATAAAGGAGGATGAAACATGCGGCCACAAAAATGGTAATCCCGCCAATCCGTAACAAGTGTTGCAGTTTTCAAATAAGATTTAGTAGTTAATTCTGAGAGTGGCATTGCTTAATTTTACTAGCGGCATTAGATTAATAAAAGGCATAAACAGTTCCAGGGGAGAGTGGGCGCAACAACAACATGTGCTTCCATCTACTTATAAAGGGGGTGATGCAGAGTTTGTTGTAACAAAGCAACAAGAATCATGTCTGGGTTGGTACCATTTTTGTTCACTACTTAATGGGAAAAGAGAGCAATTCGATAGCTTCAATTCAACATTTATTTAAAATAGTACCAATACAAGTAGTACATCATCTCAAAACACACTGCATGATCATGTGGATGAAGCAAAGTACCAACCTGTCATGACGCACATAAGATCACCTACGAATCTACCAACACGAATAGGAAATCTAATCTCGTTTTGTGCAGTTGCACTAAAATCAAGCAAAGAATTTCGCGTAGCAAAGCAAAATGTTGCAATAGCAACAAGTTGAATAGATACCCCTATTTTAATAGAGGCAAAAAAGGAAACAATTACTTGCCGATAAAGGAGGATGAAACAAACGGTGACTGAAAGAAACATCTAACTTATCTTGATGGAAAACAAAGTAGGATAGTAGCATTTCTAAAACGGTTGCATTGATTCATATTAACAAAGACATTCTCTTAAAACAACATTCGTTAAAAATGTAATTTACTTTTAACAGCGGCATTGCTTCAATTTTCCGGCGGCATTCTTAGATTATCAACAGCAAAATAGCTATATGGGACATGCCAGCACCATGTGCGTCCACACGTATAAATGGGTGATGCAGAGTATGTAGCCAAGCAACATATCCGCGTTGGTCCCATATTTGTTCTCTTTGAACCTTTTTCCTATGTGAGGGCAGCAAATCTAGTCCTGCACAAACTACCCGACCCCGCAGTTTCTTTCACTTTTCAACAAAGAGATCGGTTCCTTACAGATGTGTGTACTGGGTTACCCCCTTTTTCCCTTTTCGACCAACAAAGCAGCTGGATAGCCAGTCTATACTACTTTCCGTCCCTCCTTTCCTCATTGAACCATGTCCTAGATTCATGCTCCACCCCACCGCACCCTTCTTTCCTCTTTGAACCAAGACCTAGATTCGACTACAGATCGAAAAAGATCCACATGCAGCTAGAGCAACGATGGTTTCAAAGAAACTTATACCTTAGGGTCGTCGGGATGTGGCAAAGCGTGCGGCGGGAGGCCGGATCTGCCCACTCTACGTACAACAGCGAGGAAGAAGGGGTCGGTGGCCCTCCTGCACAGGCGCTGGGTGAAAGAGAATAGCGCAGCCGGCAGTGGATTGCCTCCCTCACCGAAGGCGATAGAGTGAACGCTGCACCTCCTCCCCTTCCCGGTGCGACGGGATCTGGATGCCTCCTTCACCAGCTGTGAGGGGGGAGAGAGAGACAAGAGGCCAACACAGTCTTGTTTAGATCTGGTGCAGAGAGGGTGAGAGACTATGAATATAGCAAACCCTAGCAAAAGAACGCTGAGCCTCCAGCATGTATATATATATGTGTAGTGGGGCGAGAGTGTGGAGAGTGCAAACCCTAGCGAACAAGCGCTGAGGCTCCAGCTTATATATATACTACTGTAGTACCGACTGAGCTCCGGTGCCTTAACTGCACCTGCTTTTGGCTGTATGACAGGTGAGCCAGCCACATTTTGGGCCTGCCTGTCATAAACCCAAAGGCAGGTGCACTAAAGTCAATGAAGCTGTGTCCATATAGTACTCATGTATACGACTAATATATAGTGGAGTGGTTTTCTTATTCTCTCCATAACAATCGTTTTAAATTGTGTAAGTACGAAACGAAACTCTTTATTTAACGTACAGTGAAGAAAACTACTACTACTTCTGATGAACTAATGATCCACGCGTCCTGGTTGCACTTCCTGTCCTTCACGTGTGGTACACTACCCTCCCTTAAGTGAACAACCACACATGCGCCAAATTATCGGAAACGTGTGAGAGTGTGTACAAATAAAGAATTTTAATTTCAATTATCAGAAAGGTTTGAGAGTATGTACAGTTTTCCCTCTCTAATAATCATGGTTTGTTGTGTTCGGCCTAAATTGGTCAAACTTTACAAAGTTTGACTTCAATCAAATCTAATATGCGGAGTAAATAAAAATGGAGGGCTACTATGTCCATCCGGGTTTTCAGTCCACACCATTTTTTAAATCAAAGTTAATAGCTGGACAAATAAAATTACAGGGGAGCTGGAGACAAAGTTGTGAGAAGGCTTAGAAATCAATACAAAACTTATGCTCTTAGTACCAACATCGATCCTTCTTCGAGGAAACATTTGGTTCATAGCCAATTGTGTGATAAAATTGCACCAACGTGAAAGACGACTGCGTCTCCAACGCAACCAAGGTGAACTGACGAAGGATATCATCTTTGTGGGTAACAAGCAAAGAGCACTGATGGAAGACAGCTTGTTTTTCATTGAAAATCGATCAGCTTCACCAGCTGACGCAACCATGAGGCGCAACCATGAGAACCAATAGGTCATGGTGGTGATGCATCATCCATTTGGCATCAAGTTTTGGTGAGGCACCTATGAAGTTCTACAAATCCTCACTGTGGTCCGTTTCTTCTCAGTAATCAAGCTTGAGGAAGGAAGAACCACGTGGCAGAGGACAGTGAGGCGGAATAACAATGGCCATCCAATTTTTTGCAGTTCCACTAAAATTGAGGAAGACATGCCCGGGTATGGAGATACGCATCGTTGTTTCCAAAAATATAAAAAGGGATATAGTGTTGTTACTTTGTTTTACAAGATTAACAATGACATAGCATTTGTCAATAAGAATTAATGAAAAGTACACCAACAAACAAAAGCATCATGATTATCTTGATGGGAACTAAACCAGGATACCCGAGAAAAAAAGCATTTCTTCATTTAACCAGTGATAGTATTAGATTAGCAGCAGCAATAGGAGCATATGGACAATGACCGCACAACCACCATCTACTTTTTGTCGAAACAACATGTATACCTCCACCGATGCATAAATCAGGACAACTTTTCGAGTGGCATTTCCTCTATAATAGTAGGTGATGTTGGACCAGCCGACGAACCCTAGCTACAATACATGGGGACCTGGGGAGTAGTCGGATAGAAGAAAACACGCACGCAGCAACCTGGGGAGCTAGACCAGTACAGGAAGTTATGCCTTAGGTGGGCGAGATGTCGTTTAGGCGGGCGGGCGGGATCTGCACACACGACGGCAGCGAACAAGGGCGCAGAGGACCTTCGTCCGCGCCAGCGCCGGCTCCGACAACGTCAACGCTGCACCTCCTCACCTCCCGCAGTGGACGGGATTCGGCCGGATCTGTGACCACCAATGAGGAGAGAGATAGAGTGGACAGTCTCATCTTGTTTTGATATGGAGAGGTTGAGAGAGCGAGACACGAGAAACTCTATCAAACAACAGGCTATAATGGAGTAAAAAAATCTCTCCATAGCAGTGGTTTTAAATAGAATATGCGCGTTCCCGAAAAAAGAAATGAAAACCGGCGGACAATTTTTTAACGTACAAAGAAAGAAAACTCGATCAAAAACACGCCCCCACTTACAGGTCGCGAGAGTCATCGCGCACACACACATAGACATAGACATGCATATCCGTGTTTACGTAAAATTCCATTTCCATCTCCATATCCGATCATATTTGTCCAACTGGCACATTATTTACGTTGTTAATTATATATGCAGCAATAATAACGTACATCATCTCTTGTTTGCGGGTGTCCGGACTGCTGCCACGGCCGATCCTGACCAACCCGAACCCTCTTCACCACCCCCGCGTGTTTCCCGCCCGAAACGGTCAGTGCCGCATTCATGCACGGCCAGAGCGGACGTGACCTCTCACTGGCGCCGGCATTGAAACGGCACGCCGGCCGAGAGAGCATCGCCCGCGCCGCTTCCTGGTGCACGCGACTGCTTAGCGTTCAAAGACTGCAATAGCCAGCCAAAACATGCATGTAAAAAGTTCTTGGGAGTCTGTGCTACAACTAGCTGTCCTCCCCCAACTCGTCAATCTCTTCCAGTAGTGCTAGTACTCCATGGCGCGATCCATCGACAAGCAGGCGGGAAATTTGTCGTATACTCGATTTGCGGTTAGTGGCATGCCGAGTGACCGTGTGGGGTCGAGCCGTGGCGGAGGGTGAGACACGAACACAACATACATGATTTAAGCGTCGGTTTTGCTCGATGGCGCGATCCAATGAAATGAAACATTGGTTTCTCTCTGTTTCCATTTTTTCTCCGGAGAAACGGAAAATTTTCACTCCATTTTCATTCCTATTCCAAGGTTGCCCCGTTACAATATTCCATGAAATACAAAGGAAAACTAACACGCATGCTGATGCATCTCAATGATTCATGGATCGTAGCCAACATTTACTTCACAACTAAAGACAAAAGTTGTGAGAGCATGTACGAAAGAAAAACTACTGATGGGGTCACTATGGCTAAAACCCTAAACCCTAAACAGGATTTAATTTCCTGGCCAGGTAGAAGCTGTCGAAGGAAAGACGGCTGGCACCCTCGGATCATACGATGCTTTTGTGCAGTTCCACTAAAATCGAACTGAGCATCCCTGATGGCAAAGATATTGAAGAAGTGTGATTAGAATAATAGTACTAGCACTAGTTCATGAGACATAAACTCATCACAAGTAGAAGCCAGTAGAAGTAGAGAAAGATTGACATGGAGATGGAGCTACGGGGATGTTTGGTTCCTAGCCACACCTTGCCACACTTTGCCACACCTAACCTTAGGCAAGTTTGACCAAGTTAGGTAGGTGCTTGGTTCTAGCCATACCTAAGGCAAGGAATTTTTTATGAGCAGTGAGCCCCACATGTCATAGACACAAAAAGTGTGGCAATACTCCCTTAGGTAAGCCAAAGTGTGGCAAACAATTTGTGCAACTCAACAAAGGCAAGTGTGGAAAAAACCATGTGGCAATATGTGGCAAAGATAGTCACAATCCAAACAGCCCCTACGTGGGGAGCTGTGGCAGTGGAGCTAGCCGGCTCCGAAAGGAAGATGGACTACCTAGGACATCGGGCTGTAGCTAGAAGGGCGGTTGGGACGCGGCATCGTCCCATACCGCGGTGACCCCCAATTGGGATGCACCGACTATGGGTTTTCTCCCTCGCCAATGTCGACCGCATCTACGCAGAACATTGTTCCCTTCCCCCAGCTGCGGGATCAGGCCGGATATGTGAGCAGCGGTGTGGCCACCATCGTTCTATGCTTGTGAAGAGAGCAACCTAAGCAAGCAGGCCTGTAGCTTGGGCTCCTGCTAGTGTATATATAGTGGTTTTCTTTTTCTCTCCATATCAACCATTTTATATTGCGTACGTGTCATCGAAGAGTGAAATGATGGTTGCTTCTTCCAACTAACTTATTGTGTGATTTGACTGCTCCTTAGTGGCCCCTACACGTACTCCCCCTACATGTATGCAACAGTCACACATACACATGGACGCAAAAACATGTGCGATGCCATAATGCATGCATGTCCGAGCACCCAACGGAACACACACGGTCACGCTCAAGTGCTCAACCTACACGTGCATGCACACACATACTCAGTCAGGATGAGCTAGTGACCGTATAAACACCGGAATATATATATATATATATATATATTGAGCGCAGTGAGCATATTATGAAGTCCACTGACCGTATTTTTACAAATATACAGTGACAGACAGTGTATTTATCTCGTTTGAAATTAAGCCATATTAACCAGAGAGGAGGCAGTATGGCCTAGCATTACTTTGTTGTGTCCCGTCAACTTGCCGAACGAGGAGAAGCTTGTAGGATGGGAGAAGCTTGCGCGCGGTGCCTTGCAGGACAAGGAGAAACTTCTGACTAATGCAAGCTTTCCCTTGCTCAGGCGGTGGACGTGCAACAGTTAATTCGGTGTCAGATTGCCAGAAGCATACACTATACTAGTACTATTATTGTTCAACTTCCCGAAGAGGCAAACAACCAAGCGCAAAGTTTAGTAGTAGTACTAGTACTACTACTATAGTCAATAGAGGTATGTACTATACTAGTACTAGGAACCGGATCGAGGAGCGTCTGCACTCTTATTATAATTTTAAAATGTGTTAAAGCAATCTTCCACACATTTGGTTCTTTTCGAGGGTTCTCGCATGTGATAATGGAAGCTGATTGCAAGGAACACTCGCCACAATTATCGCTTAATTCTGGCTCATATCCTGTTACATATAGGAGCGCTCGGTAATATTTCCTCTTTTTTTGTTATTCAGCTTGTAAACAGGTCAGCAAACCTTGTGGCATATCTTTGTGTGAACCGTGCTTGCTGCACTTTGAATGTGGCCGAGAGCTGGCTTGATGAAACACCTCACTTTCTACTTTTTGGTGTGTCCCGTCAACTCGCAGAATGAGGAGAAGCTTGTAGGACAAGATGAAGCTCACTTACGCCTTTTGACTAATGCAACCTACCCTCGTGCAGGCGGTGGACATGCATCAGTCCATTTGGTGTCAGATTGTCAGAGGCATACACTATAGTACCCAACATGCGGAGTACCATCATTGTTCGACTTCGCGAAGAGGCGAAGAGCCAAGCGCAAGGTTTAGTAGTATGGGTAGTACTACTACTAGAACCGCATGGTGGAGCGTCTACACTCTTATTTTTAATCTCTGATAAAGTACACGTTTATTCCAGAGAAGGGCAGAAAACGGCAGCCCAACATGTAATGATGATATCGATCAACCAACCATGCTTGAATATATCTTGGCCTCCGTGCGAGCCCGTCTGTGTGTTCTCGCTCTCATCTCTCTCAAGGAATGGCAGGTTGGCCATTTTGACGTCAATTGAGATCAGTTTGCTCACACTCCTATCCCACATGTCAGTGATATGCCAAGAGGAGGTGCGTTGACCGACTGGTCATATGTCTACTTGGTTTTGCACCTTCATACTACTCCTCCCTCCGTCACAGTTTATAGGGCGCGCTTCATTATGATGCATTTCTTTCAATGCATTTCCACCACCAAAGAGACTTTAGACGCGTTTGGTTTGATGCTCAATTAATTAGGGCATGATAACAACAATCAAGTCCCCAATTTTCTCTCGATGTACTACTACGGAGTGGAGTAAGTGCATGCATGTGTGTACCCGGGGTGGAAGCACTGCATGCATGTGCATACGCATTATTTCCTCTAGTGATAGACGCCGTGCTATAACTACCAATGCTATTTTTCAGGCCGGTCGCTAGTTGCCTTGGTCCCATAGATTTTTTCTTTTTTCTGAAGCGCGCTCTATAAACAGTGATGGATGGAGTAGTATGAGCGGATCCAAATAAGAGTGTATTGATGGTTGCTTCTTCCGAGCAACTTACAGTGGGAAAGGTGGGGCTTATGATTTGACTGCTCATTACTCACTATTAATATGGTGCAACGACTGGGCTGAGTCTCCCATGCGGTTGTGCACTACCCCCTTCTTAAATAAATTCCGGAGTATTTGTCTTTCTAGAGATTTCAACGAGTGACTACTCAAATATTTGTCTTTTTAGATATTCAAATGGACTACTCCATATGGATGCATATAGACATATTTTAGAGTGTAGATTCAATCATTTTGCTCTGTATGTAGTCACTTGTTGAAATCTCTAGAAAGACAAATAGAGTACTTAGGAACGGAGGGAGTACACATACAAAGCAAAATGAGTGAATCTACACTCTAAAATATGCCCATTTGAAATTTGTAAAAATAAAAATATTTAGGAACGAAGGAGTATAATTTTTTGCATGGCACATGGACCCGGATGATGAAGAGGCTTCTGGCAATGCTATCAAGCTTGCAACATTTGTTTCCATAATTGACGTACTATACAAATAATTTTCCAGCGACATGAAATTGTACAATGGTGTGAGCTTTCAGCTTATGTTTCGTGTGTCTTGCCATCGATGCTCTTTCGGAAACAATAAAAAACTAACGTCCTTGCTAATGCATCTCAATTATTAGCAGATCAGAGCTAATATTTACATCACAACTGAAGACAAAATTGTGAGAAGGTATTAAATTAAAACGGATCCATGCTTTCATTGCCAGCAACGTCCCCCCCAGCTCTGTCTAAATCAACAAGGCATGTTGGCAAAAAAAAGTAGCTGTCTGGAGCATGCAACATTCCTATCATTTTGTGCACACTAGTAGAAAAAGGGGTATTTGTCCCGGTTCATAAGGGCCTTTAGTCCCGGTTCTGGAACCAGGACTAAAGGGTCATTACTAAAGCCTCCCCCCTTTAGTACCGGTTCTTACACAAACCGGGACTAAAGGCCGTCCACGTGGCCGCTGCCTGGAGGTCCACCTTTAGTCCCGGTTGGTAACACCAACCGGTACTAAAGGAAATTTTATGATTTTTTTTGAAAATTTTCTTTTTGAAATTTATTTTTGAATTTTTTATTTTCAAATTTCTGAATTATTTTAACCTCTAATCTCTAATCACCCTCATCACTGCTCAATTTAACCTCTAATCTCTAATCACCCCTCATCATTCCAAATCATCTAACTTCCTGGACGGTCACCCATCTCACTACTCCAGCCTAAGAACGCTTAACTTCCGGATTTTCGTGCTGAACATTTTGATATATTATACGTTTTTTTTGACATAGTATGCAAAAGTTATAGACGTTTTACATTTTCCCTACACTTTTTGCAAAACATGTCCAAATTTAAGTTTTTAAATTTTCCTAACTAGTAGATGTAGTAACATAACTACATCTCGAAGGATTTTAATTTTCGAAGTTTTTATCATTTTCTTTTGCTTTTTAGAAAACTGAAAAGGCGATCCACAGGGGGGTACAGTTTGAAAATGGGACCTTTAGTACCGGTTCGTGCCATGAACCGGTACTAATGCCTCAAAGCCCATTAGTACTAGTTCGTGGCACCAACCAGGACTAAAGGTCCCATTTGAACCGGGACTAATGCCTTTGCTGCATGAACCGGGACCAATGCTCACATTAGTCCTAGTTCATGACTGAACCGGGACTAATGGGCTAACCCGGCCTGGACCAAAGCCCTGTTTTCTACTAGTGGCAGTTCCACTAAAATAGAGCTGAGCGTCCCTGTTCCAAAGATATTAAGTGTGATTACGATAATAGAGGACTGCTGATGAAACAATAAACACACAAATAGAAGCCGGTCACCTTTGAAGTCTCTCTTAAGACTAACTAGTTGAAGAAGATCAGGCTCGGAGTTGGATGAGGAGGATAGAGCAAAACCAATCTCCCTTTGTGCAGTCACACTGAAATGTAGAGACGTTGCCCATGTGACATTTTAGTACAACTGCAAAAAACACTCTTAAGAAAAAAGTGATTTGTGCAGTTCACCAATAGGTCGGAATAGCAACGAGGTGAAATGAATAGCCCTGTTTGCAAAAAGAGGTAGAAACGAAACAATTACTAGCCAATAATAGTTGATGACACATGTGATGACAAAAAAGAAGCATATTCCTTGTCCTAAGGGAAGATAACCACACGGTTGTGTTTGTCTAAAACGGTGTGAGGACGAGATTGCAGTATGGAAAGTACGCCGGACGAGCTATGTTTTGGGCAAAGAACTATGGAAGATCCACATGCAGCGACGTGGGAAGACGGGCAGTGGAGCAAGGCCGGAGGGGATACCTGGAGGTCATCGGGATGTAACTAGGTGAGCAGCGGCGGGCGGAATCTGCCCATACGGCGGTAACGAGCAGGTGGCGTAGGCCCTACCGCGCCGGAGCTTGGTCAGAAAGAACGGCGTGTACTATAGATCGGGGCGTGCTGCCTCGGCACCGTCGAACGGAGAAACGATGCACTTCCTCCCTTTCCGCCGGTGGACGGGATGCGGCCGGATCAGTGACCAACGGTGAGAGAGAGAGAGAGGCCACCGCAGCCTTGTGTGAGAGACTCTGAAGAGAGACAAACCAGGTAGGGAGGCTCCATAGTATATAGTGGAGCGGACTACCTTTTTCTCCATAAAAATCGTTTTATATTCTGTGTACATGCCATTGAGCGCTATAACTTTATTTAAAAATAACACGCCAACGCGTCAAGTCGAACTTTGTTTCGTGCACGCGTGGTACACGACCTCCCTAGGTAAACAACCGCTACACGTGTTCAAATTAGCACTTGGGCTGCCATTTCGTAAAGAAATGAGCTCCACCGTGTACCCGCGCAGGTGTGGCTGGGCACGAAGCGTCAGTACGTGCACGGTGCACCTATTCTCCTCTTGTATACATACACCACCTATGTGGGGTTGTGTGAGAGAGATACAAACCTAGAGAGATATAGTGTGTGGGTTCGTGAGAGTTTTTTTTTGGGGGGGGGGTCAATAGAAAAATGTAACATATGCAATGTGTGTGAAATAGAGTCCTCGATATATCATATATATAGAGGGGGTGATCCACGAGAAGAGAGTGGAGGTATCATCGGCTTGAGGTGTCCATAGAATCGAAGAGAGGGATGGTGTGTGTGTGCGCGCGCGATTGATAAAGAGTGCCATCGAATTTGTGTGTGCCCACGTCAAAGATATAGAGTGGCTAGCTTACTGGAACATGAGAGGGGACATGTGCAGTTTGTCTCTGTGGCATGGCTACCTACCTACAGCGCTCGACTATCGGTGTGTGGTGGGGGGTGAGGGAGGCCTAATTAAATATAGAGGTATAATGGTGTTGACGCTGGAACGCGTCACACGAACACGTCGATGTGTACCTGCGGCGCCGAGGGAGATGCTCCGCAACTCACACCGCGGGAGGCCGACTTCCGGCGCGATACGCAAGACAGCAAGCCCGCGCTTTTGGGACCCGAATCCCCACATGCCCGGGAGGGACCCCGTTTGGGAGAGCGACGGCTATGGGCTGCCCTAGGTCGACCTGATCGCCCCTAGGGCCTCGAGGTTCGCCGCCCTGCAATGAAGAAGAACGAACGAAGAACGAGGAAGAAAGAAGAACTAGGGTTAAGGAGAAAAGATAAAAGATAAAAAGTGGTAGATTGATTGATCGATTGTGTGTTGTTCAATCGGCCATCACCCCTCAGGTATATAAGAGGTGGCTGGAGTTCCCGTGCAAGGAAAAGGCTTGGATTCACGTCCAAAACCCTAGTCAAATTCGGATTGGTTTTGTCCAAACTTTCCAAAACTGTTCGGTTTAAACTGGCTGCACCTTGCGGGTAACTTTTGAGGTGGTAAACGACCTCGGATGGAAACGAGCCCAAAAGCAATCTTGACTGTTTCGACGAGACGAACAACTTTTATGTTGAACGTTTTTAATTAGAGTTCATCTTGAGGGTCAAATTGCTCGCGCAACACAGGCTGTTATTCGCACTACCCATCAGACAGGGTGTCTGGTGGGGCGCGCCACTTTTGGCTCGTGATAGTGTTGTATTCGGATAGCTCTAACTTTTGCATATGAACTTGGATTGGAACGTTTCTTATATCAAAATCGATCGTTTCGACGAGACGAAGACAATCCATGTAGATCATTTTTCCATACGAGGCAGTCTTGGACCTAGCCTCAGTATTTCGAACACAACTTCGGACTTCGAGATGAGATCAGATGGCGATGGCCCAAACTTCAAAGATGTTCGTATCGACAATATGAAACTTTTTCATGTAGAACACTTCTCCATTTGAGGCCATTTTGAAGAAGTTCTTGACTGTGCCAAAATCTGGTGTCAACACATGCCCCCCTGTTTTTCGGCAAAGCCTGTGTGCCGAAAAATAACTTGCACATAGCTTGCTCTAAGGACGATGTCAACACTCCATCGGCCATTTTGGCATATTCTTAGGACGATAAGTTTATATCAGCCATTGCTTGTGTGAATATTTTGACGCAAGCTTGGGTGAAACTTTCTCAACTTCCTTAACAATCCGATGATAAAGTCCCATAGATATGTATCTCAAGGTCATCCTCGGAACCATATTATTCACCCTTTTGCTAGGATTTTGCTGATAATCAATAATAAATTTTCTCCAATCCTTACTTCGCCTGCATAAAAGTTTCATTAGTGGCCGAAGCGGTTGGCTTCGGTTCGGCCTTACCTATGTTGAAAAGACCTAGCATCGGCTATTGATAGAAATAATACAATACACCATGGTTAACATAGTAGCTGGATGCTTGCTGTGCCAACTCTTTCGAATTGTCATGTCTAGATATATGAAGGATATTAAAGCAACCCAAGGTAAATTTTGCATCTAGACATATCACAAGATAAACTATAAGTGATTCGTCAAAACATTGATAACCCTTGTATATTTGTTGCACTACTTATAACGAATCAATGAAAGCCTCAATCTGTATAGCACCTACAGCAACCAAAAGTTCCAAACCGAATAAATTTTCATATTCGGCTTTTATTATTGTGCAAACATATTTTAAGTTGTATGAGGCTTGTTTTGGTCTCCTATTGAACTAAGGACGATGTTTGGATACCACACCGACCATGCATTGACATAATCTTAGGACAATAAATAAATATCGGCCATTACCATGTAAACTTCATTCGAAGCACAGATAGCCGAAATAAACAAATGAAATGACAAATCAAGTATTTCGGCCCTTTGGATCAGCAACAAACTTGTAGCTAATCAAATGTATAGTGATTTGGCAATACCCTTTCATGATGTAAGAAATTATATTGCATCCATGGATTAAAATAAGCCCATTGAGGGTTACCAATCATACCTGATGACGAATTCCATGGCATAGGCATTAATGGCATAGTTGCAGAATATGGATAATGTGTAGACCAAAGATGTTGAAACCTTCAGCTTGGTCCTTCGTAGTTTTCACACTTTTCCTTCTTCACCTTTGCCGCACTTCTTGTAATGGAAGCTTGCACATAATTCTTATTTTGAGCACTTCCTTTGGGAACCCATGCCATGTTCCTTTCTTCAAGTTCTTGTGCACTAAGTTTTTGTAATTTCTTCTTTTGCCAATACGATAAGCCAAGCGGGCATCTCGGCTGTGATTCTATTTTGACCAATGGCAATTCCTTTTTGGCCTTGTGCACTCTCAAATTCTTTTCTTCAGATTTGGCACTTCGATTCTCAATAATTGGTTGCTTTGTCTCATTGCCTTTAGTAGCCAATGTCAACACTTTAATTGGCTCTTTTTCATTTGAGATCAAATCTGAAATTGCACTCTTACGACCATCTCTCTTAATGCGGTAAACCTGCTTGACCACCTCTTTCTTCTTCCTTGAGCTCTGGACCGATTCCTTATGATTGAAACGGTCTTTGAAGCGTGATTGTTCAAATGTTGATCTTCTTGGAGCTGCATAGTATTGGTGAGATGGTCTAGAATAAGATGGAGAATGTGCCCTTGTATCATACCTGTCCCATGATGAATATGTATCTATATGAGCATAGGGAGGCATCCACGGCATTGGCATTGGCGGCCCAAAATAAGGATATGAATATGTTGCATTAAAATTATCACTTTGCCAATACCGATCCTCATATTTGCGCCTTGGGGGTGACCTTGGTTTCTTTGCATGATTTGGCCGATAAGCATTCTTCTCTTCACTCTTCTTTTGATATTTATCCAATAGTTCAGCGAATGTGACTTTTGATCTCTTACACTTGCGCTTATTTCGGCCTTTGTTTTCTTCTGGTTTGCTTTCATCGATCATTGCATTTGCTTGTTGCCCCCCAGTCCTTGGCGTCTCCATTGTAGCTTCGATGGAATTCTTGCCCTCAAGATTATGTTCATTATGCTCTTCAACAACTTCTTTACTTGAAAGCTTGATCCCATCACCTGTAGTTTTTACCTTCTTTTCAAATGGATCGGCTTGAATCAGCCGATGCAAAAACTTTCTACCATCGGGACCAATCGGAATAGACTGGTCATCTCTTGGTGTCTCAACAAATTTCAATCGTCCTTTATCAATGGCCGATTTAACTATTTGACGAAACATGTTGCAATCCTCAAAATTATGCTTGGACGAATCATGCAACTTACAATACATTCGTCCTTGGATAGATGGTTCAACTTGGTGATCAAGAATTCTAATATAATTATTTTGCAACAATAAATCAAATATTTGATCACACATGCTTGAATTGAAGGTAAACTTTTCATTCTCTAGCCGATCTTGTTGTGAGAACGGCTTTGGAGTTAAGCAAACGAATGGTTCAGATTTTGCATCACACCATTCGGCTATGCATTGTGTTTTGCACTCTATCTCCGATGTCTTTGGGTAAGATATTATACTAGCATGAGTTTTCTCAACAGAATTTAACCTTGGCTTTATATTTCTAAAACAAAAATAGTTAGAACATACATGTCTCAATTGAGACCAAGTGCAAGCCAAGTATGAAATAAGCAAAGCTACCTAATTAGATATGAACTTTAGATAAAGCAACGGAGAAAGCTTTGGCTGCAATAATAAGTCATTATCGGTCTTTATAAATGGCACAATTGGTTGATCGATATGTTCTAAAACAATTTTATTTCTAACAAGTAAATTACCCTTCTTCATTGGTCTTTCAAAATTACCTATGAGGATTTTTCTAATAGATGCATCAACAATAAAGTTGTGACCAAATATGAAAATAGGTAAATTACCCGCTATGCATACCTCTTCAAATATGTTGGGAGAGCATGATGGTGGTGCCACTTGAAGAACATCTTGCTTCGTCTTTGGATGGCTCCCCAACACCTTGTCATCATCTTTTTCTTGATTCTGCGCATCATTGCTTTGAAGATCCATGTCAGCCGAACTTTGTTCGGCTACTTGTTCTTGTCCTTGAGGCTTGTCAATTTCTACGGCACGGAACTCATAGGGCAGGAAGTAGGTTCCATTAACTTCAGAAAAATCAAGCACCGTTGTTTTCCTATGCTTGCCATGCCCTTTCTCAATAATGCTTGCCTCGTTGGATTTGATGGATTCAGAATATATACTACTTGATTCGGATTTTTCAACCGAAGCACTTTCATGTTCCGAATCATCCTTCTTTTTATTGATACTACCAATTGGCAATGCTTCTTTTATCTGAGCCAATTCTTTTTCTATTTGTTTCTGACGGCGAGCAGCAAAATTAGCTTTAAGCTTTTTCTCAATTTCAGCCCACTCCGGATATGATTGCCCCCCAATGCTTTTAGATTCTTTCGGCAATGACACACGGGTGTTGCCGAAATTTTGCAATTGTGTAGGGGGTGTATAATATGATATAGTACTAGGTGAAGGCATATGCATTGTTGTAAGACCATCCTTTTGCTCGCCAATTTTATCAATTGGCAAAGATTCATCTTCTTGCAAAACTCTAGCTTTTATTGCGGCATAATTAGGAAATAGCCCCTTTTCATGTTGTTCGAGGCAAAGAGCACTAATTCTCTTATTTTGGGCTAAACTCTTCAATGCAGCCACCACTACCTCATCCCCTACAATGTTGAGCACAACCGCTCCTGTAAAATTTACATTCATTCGGCTATAACCAGGAAGGTGTGAAGCCGAATTATGAGCATCTACAGTTGTGTATGGTGCCGAAGAATTAGTAACATGAGGTGTAGCATATGACGGTTGAGAGTAACTGGCCGAATAGCCACTAGTAGCATGGCCAATTCTCTCATTCATCGGCATGGTTGGATTACTATATTGCACATTAGCCGCCGATGAATAAAAGGGTGAAACACTTTCTTGTATGGCATTGGAAATTCTAACTTGGGGTGTTTCAAATTGATTAATCGAACTCATCATGTTGCTCATCGGCATATGAATTTGCTGGGTTGCCGATGCGTGTGAGTTGGGATACATATGGTGCATGTTACTAATATCATAAGAAGTTAAAGTATATAAATTACTTTGAATCGGCCCTTGCACGTAGTTAGTTGCATGATTGAAAAAACTAGGGTTGGCCGATAGAGTATACTCATTGAACGATCTAGTAACACCATATGAATTATTTGCATCTACATAAAGGGATTGGGTATTCATATTACCTTTGTAGATTGCAAACCCTAGATGACGATCTCTTTGTAGCAAGAACGGGCCGGAGACCGTTCGAAGCTTCGTCCCCAGCGGAGTCGCCAAAAAGTGTATTGATGCTGGAACGCGTCACACGAACACGTCGATGTGTACCCGCGGCGCCGAGGGAGATGCTCCGCAACTCACACCGCGGGAGGCCGACTTCCAGCGCGATATGCAAGACAGCAAGCCGGCGCTTTTGGGACCCGAAACCCCACACGCCCGGGAGGGACCCCGTCTGGGCGCGTGGTGGCTATGGGCTGCCCTAGGTCAACCTGATCGCCCCTAGGGCCTCGAGGTTCGCTGCCCTGCAATGAAGAAGAACGAACGAAGAACGAGGAAGAAGAAGAACTAGGGTTAAGGAGAAAAGATAAAAGATAAAAAGTGGTAGATTGATTGATCGATTCTGTGTTGTTCAATCGGCCATCACCCCTCAGGTATATAAGAGGCAGCTGGACTTCCCGTGCAAGGAAAAAGGCTTGGATTCACGTCCAAAACCCTACTCAAATTCGGATTGGTTTTGTCCGAACTTTCCAAAACTGTTCGGTTTAAACTGGCTGCACTTTGCGGGTAACTTTTGAGGTGGTAAACAACCTCGGATGGAAACGAGCCCAAAAGCAATATTTACCGTTTCGACGAGACGAACAACTTTTATGTTGAACGTTGTTTGATTAGATTTCATCTTGAGGGTCAAATCGCTCGTGCAACACAGGCTATTATTCGCGCTACCCATCACACAGGGTGTCTGGTGGGGCGCGCCACTTTTGGTCGTGATAGTGCTGTATTCGGATGGCTCTAACTTTTGTATACGAACTCGGATTGGAACGTTTCTTATATCAAAATCAATCGTTTCGACGAGACAAAGATAATCCATGTAGATCATTTTTCCATACGAGGCAGTCTTGGGGGCGTAATGTGCCGAATAGTGTTCTGAATACAAAATCTCAGTATTTCGAACACAACTTCGGCCTTCGAGATGAGATCAGATGGAGATGGCCCAAACTTCAAAGATGTTCGTATCGACAATACGAAACTTTTTCATGTAGAACACTTCTCCATTTGAGGCCATTTTAAATAAGTTCTTGACTGTGCCAAAATCTGGTGTCAACAAATGGCTGGTATATGTGTGGAGGAGCAGAGAGGCCTACCTCATGTATTAAGGAGATCGATCTACCTCATGTATTAAGGGAGATCGATCGTCATCCATGCATATGTGTAGGAGAGGAATAAGGTTGGGAGAGAGGCAGAGCTAGAGTGTTGGAGGGGGTGGTAGTGGAGTTGCTTATAACAAATGGTGGGATAGGCTTGCTAGACAAACGGAGGGTGAGGAAGTCCTGGACTAGGGGGTGTCCGGATAGCCGGACTATCATCATCGGCCAGACTCCAAGATTATGAAGATACAAGATTGAAGACTTCGTCCCATGTCCGGATGGGACTTTCCTTGGCGTGGAAGGCAAGTTTGGCGATACGGATATGTAGATCTCCTACCATTGTAACCGACTCTGTATAAACCTAGCCCTCTCCGGTGTCTATATAAACCGGAGGGTTTTAGTCCATAGGACGAACAACCATTACAACAATCATACCATAATCTAGCTTCTAGGGTTTAGCCTCCTTGATCTCGTGGTAGATCCACTCTTGTACTACCCATATCATCAATATCTATCAAGCAGGAGTAGGGTTTTACCTCCATCGAGAGGGCCCGAACCTGGGTAAAACCATCGTGCCCCTTGTCTCCTGTTACCATCCGCCTAGACGCACAGTTCGGGACCCCCTACCCGAGATCCGCCGGTTTTGACACCGACATTGGTGCTTTCATCGAGAGTTCCTATGTGCCGTCACCGATAGGAAGGATGCCTCTTCCCGTCTTTAAAGACGGTATCTTTGCCAAAGGAGCCTTGGCCGCCGGCCAAACTATCCGGCTGGGTGGTTTTCTCATGACCGCCTGTTCGGCCATCGCTTCGACGATGACCTCTCAGGTCATCAAAAGCAATCTTCACGTCAGCTCGGAATTCGCCGAGCAGCTGGATCCAATAGAGCTATCGTCCGTAAACGAGCTCTTGGATCGCATCGCCGTCCTGGGAGTCGCTACAGACTACAATCAGATTAGGCTTAAAATCGATCTGAGAGAGATTAACTCTCCCCAGGTTACCCACAACATTGCGGTAGTAGAGGAACAACGCGGCGACTCTTCTTCTGTATTGAAAACTAGTCATGTCCAGACTCCCGAACCCTCCATGCCGGATTTCCGCGGAGGGACGGACTTCGATCAAGCACTGAACCTAAAGTCAGGCATCAGACCAGACTCGTTGGACAACGTCCAGCAATCCAAGCTTCCAAATTCGGAAACTTTTCGGCCCTTGAGCCTCGAGATGGGTAGGGTTCCGGACTCAATTCCACCCACCCACCCAGACATATGCGATCTATCTCAAATCCGGCAAGAGCCCGCTGAAACAGTACATCATTACTGGGCCAGATTCCTCCTGGTTATGGACAGGATAAAGGACTGCCGAGAGGAAACGCAATTTCAATGATCTGCAATAACTGCACGGACGAGGGAATCTTGAACGCCGTCAGTCGTCGTGAAATTACACGCTTCGACGATCTGGCGTCCATAGTACAAAAGTACTATGCGATGGAGAGTTTCCGGAAAACCGAAACTAAGTTTTGGGACAATCCGGCCCCGAATACAACCCTAGTCCGAAACAAAAGGGTGCATCATACTCAGGCACCAGGTACAAAAACCAAAAAGCAAAAACCCCATAAAGGGCACGGAACCGTACTGGAGGGATGGCTCAGCGGACCCTGTAAAATTCACAGTACAGAAGGCGCCACTCCAACACATAGCCTTCGAGCATGTTGGATACTGCGGCAGGTGGCCAAAAGTAGCGAAGAGCTTCTAGCCCCGGAGAACCACTCCAACAGTACCAGTACGGTGTTAACAGTCTTCGAAACTTTCACATCAAATAATATGCGGAAACGAACAATCTGCAGCCTCGCCGAAGTCTACCAAGCAGCAACAACAAATCCATGGAGCGACTCGGCCATCACCTTCAACGCCAGTGACGAAACCTAAATTTGGAACAGCCCGAGCACCAGCCGCATTGGTCCTCAGTCCAATAGTGGACGGCTTTCGTCTTACCAAGGTACTGATGGATGGCGGTAGCGGATTAAACCTCATCTACGAGGAAACTCTTCAAAAAATGGAAATAGACTAGAGCCGCATTGAGCGAAGCAGCACAACCTTTAGAGGAATAATCCCTAGCCGGGAAGCACGCTGCACAGGAAAAATCACACTTGATGTGGTGTTCGGCTCGCCGGACAATTACAGGTCCGAAGAGGTCACATTCCAAGTGGCCCCGTTCAGTAGCGGATATCACGCTATATTAGGACGAGAGGCATTCACAATTTTTCAAGCCATACCCCATTACGGGTACATGAAGCTTAAGATGCCCGGGCCCGGCGGAATAATCACTCTCGTTAGTGATCCGGACACAGCACTCTGCGCCGAAAACAAGACAACCGCATTAGCCCCGAAGGCACTATCCGAAGCCCTAGCGGCGGAGGAACTCACTGCGCTGCGCCCTACGGTGAATAGGGATGATGTGATACTCGATAAGAGATCCAACTCCACCTCCTTTAAACCAGCGGATGAAATAGTCAAATTCCAGGTCCATCCAACGGACCCAACAAAGACGGCCTCCATCGGGGCACAGTTGAACCCTGATGTAGACGCCGCCCTACGAGAATTCCTTCGGGAAAATTGGGACATCTTTGCCTGGCACCCTTCAGATATGCCAGGAATCCCACGCAGATTGGCAGAACACAGCCTAAACATCCTAAAAGGATTCAAGCCAGTCAAACAGGCTCTTCGGCGATTTTCCGAACCCAAAAGACAGGCAATGGGAGAAGAGCTAGCCAAACTACTGGAAGCCGGATTCATCAGAGACATCAAACATCCAGACTGGCTAGCAAACCTGGTAATGGTACCAAAGAAGGACAAATCCTGGCGCCTATGTGTCGATTTTGAAGACCTCAACAAGGCCTGCCCAAAGGATCCCTTCCCCCTTCCCCGCATCGACCAAATAATCGATGCTACTGCTGGGCACGATTCATTGTGCTTCCTTGACGCATACTCCGGCTACCATCAAATCAAGATGGTGCAGGCGGACCAAGCCGCAACGACATTCATTACTCCATATGGACAATTCTGCTTCAACACGATGCCGTTCGGACTCAAAAACGCCGGCGCAACATATCAGCGCATGATTTAGACATGTCTGGCTACCCAGATTGGCAAAACAGTACAGGCATACATAGACGACGTAGTCGTCAAAACCAAACACGTCGAAACTCTAGTAGACGATTTGAGGCTCACATTCGACAACCTCCGAGCATATGACATTAAGCTGAGTCAAGAAAAATGCGTTTTCGGCGTACCAGCCGGAAAGCTCCTGGGCTTCATTGTATCCAATAGAGGAATTGAAGCAAACCCAGCCAAGATCCGAGCTCTGTCACAGCTGGATATTCCAAAAGACCTCAAACAAATACAAAAATTGACTGGATGCGTGGCGGCTCTAAGCCGCTTTATCTCCCGTTTGGGGCAAAAGGCATTGCCCCTCTATTGCCTCCTCAGGCACACCGAACACTTCGAGTGGACGGATGCTGCCACTGCCGGACTCGAAGAAATAAAAGCCATATTGGCAACAAATCCGGTCCTGGCTGCGCCTAACCTGGGCGAACCAATGTTGTTATATATCGCTGCAACACATCAAGTTGTAAGCGCGGTGCTCGTCGTCGAACGAGAAACAAAAGGGCATAAATTCCCTCTTCAAAAACCAGTGTACTACGTATCCACTGTCCTAACTCCCTGCAAGTCCCGGTACCCGCATTATCAAAAGATAGCGTACGCGGTGTTCATGGCATCCCGGAAGCTTCGACAATACTCTCCAGAGTGTTCGATATAACAGTGGCCTCCGAAGTGCCCCTCAACGACATTATAAACAACCGCGACGCGACGGGCAGGATCGCAAAATGGGCCATTGAGCTCTTACCATTTGATATAACGTACAAACCTCGGCGAGCTATAAAGTCGCAAGTCTTGGCTGGCTTTGTCGCTGAATGGACTGAAGCCGAACTCCCTAAAGAGTACGGCGCATACTCCAATTGGATTATGCATTTCGACGGCTCCAAAATGTTGGCCGGCTTGGGGGCTGGCATCGTATTGACGTCCCCAACTGGGGACACAGTCCAATACGTACTTCAGATAATGTACACGGACTCCAACCCTCCTACATGGCCTCCGGATGGCAATCTCCATGGGCATTCAACGCCTAGAGGTGCGCGGGGATTCAAACCTTGAAATATCCCAAGTAAATGGAGACTTTGACGCGAAGGATCCGAAAATAGTAGCCTATCGTAACGCTGTCCTAAAAATGTCAGCTCGGTTTGAAGGACTCGAATTCCACCACGTAGCCCAGGATAATAACCAAGCAGCCGACGTATTGGCACGCATCGGCGCGAAATGCGACGTTGTCCCTCCAAACATCTTCATGAAACGACTCTTTAAGCCATCCGTACTATGGGAAGAGGAGTCCGGAAATAACAACCTGGAAGCAACCGCACCACCCAACGCAGAACAATCTGACATAATCGACGGCTCGGTCGATGAAATAACACCTTCAGTCCATGAAATAATGGCAGTAATCGCCCCGTGGACAGAGCCATTCCTAGCCTACTTAATTAGGCAGGAACTTCCCGAAGACCAAAATGAGGCCCGCTGCATAGTTCGGCGATCTAAAGCCTACAAGGTCCACGAGGGAGAACTTTATAAGAAAAGCGCAACTGGAGTCCTTCAAAGGTTTATCTCCGAAGAGGAAGGGCGAAACCTTCTAGCTGAAATTCATGCCGGACTAGGCGGACACCACGCCGCAGCCCGGGCCCTTGTAGGCAAGGCCTTCCGTACATGATTTTATTGGCCGACGGCCCAGGCAGATTCTCAGGACTTAGTCGAAAGATGCGTCGGTTGTCAGCGCTTTGCTAATCAGAGCCATATGCCATCCACTGCCCTCAAAACTATACCCATTACCTGGCCGTTCGTGGTCTGGGGGCTTGACATGGTTGGACCCCTTAAAGGGGGAACCCACAAGCAAAAATACCTACTGGTCATGGTGGATAAATTCACCAAATGGATAGAGGCTAACCCATTTAAAACGGCAGAGTCCGGACCAGTGATAGACTTCATATCCGGGGTAGTACACCGTTACGGCGTCCCCCACAGCGTCATTACCGATAACGGCACGAACTTCACGGCCGACAAGGTCAAACTCTGGTGCAAAAATATGGGCATTAAGCTCGACTACGCTTCAGTTTACCACCCTCAAACCAACGGTCAAGTGGAACGAGCAAATGGTCTAATAATGAGCGGAATCAAACCCAGGCTAGTGTGGCCCCTTACGGAATCTAACACGCACTAGGTAGAGGAGCTCGACTCCGTACTCTGGGGGCTGCGGACCACGCCAAACCGTACTACCGGATTCACACCATTCTTTATGGTATACGGCGCAGAGGCAGTTTTGCCCTGTGACATAATTCATGACTCACCTCGAGCGCGCATGTACGAAGAAAGAGAAGCTGAGCTGGATCGGCAGGACAGCTTGGACGCATTAGAGGAGGAACGCGATGTGGCAAAGGCCCGTTCCGCATTCTATCAGCAGCAGGCTCGAAGATATCAAAACAGAGAGGTACGGGCTAAAACTTACAATGTTGGCGAACTAGTTCTACGCCTGCCGGACAAGAAAAAGGACAAACTCAAGCCCAAATGGGAAGGTCCCTTCATCATCGACCAAGTCCTGACCGGCGGAGCATACCGTCTACGGAATGCATCGGACAACCGACTCGAGCCGAACCCTTGGAACGCAGTCCGCCTCCGAAGATTCTACACCTAGCGCCGGACTAAGAGTTTGTCTCCTTCCTCCACATTTTCACACTTCAGCTGTCTTTTGTTTCTCTCTCTTCTCCTACCTTTTTCATAAAAGCCCTTGAGGGCCTATTTGTGCATCGTTCGCACACACCTGATGTGCTACCCGCACTCATTATACCTGGGGGCTTCTCTAACAGAAGCTTACTTATAAGGGCTTCATGCCCATCACATGTGTCAAACTTCCACATGTACCTTTCATTCACCATTATATGCATCGATATGACTTAAGTTTTGGCCAAGCTGGGTTGCCTGGCTCCTGTGCTTACCCCTACGTTCCCGATTGTTCGGCTAGGAGGTAAAGGGAGCACCTCTGTGATTGTTACTGCGGGGTCAGCCGGATGTGTACCTCAGACTGGGTGAAGCCGAAAGCTAGCGTTCTTAAGAGAATATTCGGTCAGTGACTTGAAAGATGATTTTTTACACATTTATCTATCTGCCCCCAGATGTTTTCCTGCTTTTTTTGCAGTCCGGACATGCACTTTATGGCATGTCTCCCAGGGAAAGGAACCCTTAACGGAACTATTCTCCCTGGAAGATGTTTCTTACTAACCATGTAATATAACATAACTAGTTTGGCACTTGTCTAATAAAGCACTAATGATCCCTACGCCTGGTCTCCATGCATGCCCCGGTTTTGTCATAACCGAGAAGGTATTCGGACACACTCCAGACTCTAGGGTCCCCAGGTCGAAGCAAAAAGGTCGTCAAAGACAAACGATATACAATCCGGCTAGAAGACATTTTTCATGTCATTTTAAATACATCATCAAATTGACTGACTGCACTCGTCCTCAATCCCGTCTAACATGCTGTCTAATTTACAGTCCCGTTGGGAATACTTAGCGGCCAACTCTACTTGGCCGTACACTAAGCTCATAGGGATCTCCTTCCCATCGGGCCCCACAGGTCCGACCTCGGCCATGTGGTTTGGATCCGCCTTCTTGTACCGCGTCTTCACCATGGCCCAGGCCTCCGTGGCACCTTGACGGCAGGCCGATATCTTCCATAAACGGAAGCGCTGCCGCGCTCCCTGAAGCTTCTCCGCAAGCTCTCCAAGGCCCTCGAGTAGGGAGACGGATGGCCATAGGGCCTGGACGACGCCACCCATCGCCTGCCGAACACGTTCGAGCCGTTGCACCAGCTCGGGAAGTTGGTCACCCGTCGAACCGGGCATTTCCTCCGTAGGGCGACCTGTGAGCGCACCTACAGACATATTTCTGTCAATAGGCTCCCTCACCGAACTCTTCTTTTCAAAAGAATTCGCTCAAGCACTTACCATAGAAGCCGCGACGAAGCCGCTGATTCTCCTTCACGGAGCCAGACAGCTCGGCTCGAACACCTTTCAGCTCTTCCCCAAGCTGGGTGTGGGCATCCTGGAGTTTGTTCCTCTCCTGCTGCACCTTCATAAGCACCCTCTCGCCGGCCTTCAGCTGGCGCAGTAGGTGTTGCTTGTCCAGATCCAGTCCAGCACCATCTGCAATATCATTGTCAGACTTACACGCACGCCGCACACCGCTTATCTTTTTGAAATAATGTGTTACCAGGAGGGGTCTCTGTGTCTCCTCCTGCGGCAGCGAGGGCGGCCTCAAGTTGGGCCTTGCACTCTTGTAGCTCCTGGGACAATTGGGTATTCTTCTCTGTAAGATCCTGCACATTAAAAGATCCTTAAATCAGTTATTTTAACTACTTTAGGTCTCGGGGGCTACTGGCATAAACCGCTATTATAATCCCTTACCCGTATGTCTTTTACATACTGCTCCATGGCTCTGGTTAAACCATCTTGAGCAGCACGGAGGTGCGCGTCTCCCGCGTTAAAGGCATTCAACGCCTCAGGGGAGAAACACGCGTCACGAAAAACTTTCCGGCGGCGCCTATGGTTCATGGCACTCTCCACCTTAGACCTGGTGGCGGACAGCCTGTCGGCATCCTCCGTTGGAGGAGTATCCGGCTTGCGCCTTGCGCTCGCCTCCCCCTCCGGACCAGGTGTTGGAGCCTGGCTGGCGGAGGCTTGGGTGGCAACCTCGCCGGGCATAGTCCGGCGAGCGCTCTTTCTCCTAAAAAAGTCATGAGCATTAATACGCCCCCTAGGAATCTTTTCCTAAATAATGGTCGCGAGCTATACTGTTGCGGTGACGTTTCGATTCGCACCGCACCCCTCTTCCGCCTGCGGGGTCGGACTGACCCTTGTTGGTCAGCCGCCGCGGGTTCGGCTTCCCGCCTTGAAGGCACCTCCTGCAAGACACCGTTGTATACGGAGGTCAGGAATGCGCAAGGATGAAATAATGGTGTCAGGACTTCGGTCATAAGTACCTAGGAAGCCGGTAACAAGCCGGGGTAGTCAGCCGTAATGGCGACTAGAGCGTTGTCCATACTGAGTTGGTGGAACACCCCGTCGATTAGCTCCACCTTTATGTCCGGATCCTCTTCGGAGGCCGGATCAAGGGATCTTCCTGGATCCTCGGGTTGTGGAGCCGGACTATGTATGCCCTCCACATCCCGACGCAGCTCCTGCGTCGAAATCGTAAAGTAAGGTACTTAACTTTGAAAGCATGGGTCGGATAAATAAAATGTCCGCTTACCCAGCGCCGAGGGTTATTCATGGAGAACCCATTCAATGGGCTCGTCTGGAGGAAGTCCTCCTTCTCCCCCTTTTACAGGCCGGACAGAATCTTCACCAGATCTTTGGCCGATCCCGGCCCTTTGCGGCCATGACGGGTGGCGTCATTTTCCCCGTTGAAATCCCACATGGGGTGGCCCCTGTATTGCAGCGGCTGCACCCCCCGCATTAAGCACGTGTCCATGACTCCAATCATGGTCAATCCGGAATGGGCCAGCAACCTTATCCGGCCCATCAAATAATGGACGCCCTTGTCTTCCTCTAGTTGAGGGCTCCGCGGGTGCTAACTTAGGTGTTTCTTCAGAGGAACCTTGCTGAACTCCGGGAGGCCGATCCGAACTGGGTCCGGCAGTGGAGCGTCTTCTACATAAAACCATTCCGAAGGCCAGTCTTCGGACGACTTCTTTGGGGTTCCGGATGGATATCCGGTCCCGGTGATGCGCCATATCTCGGCACCGCCCACTTGATATATTGACCCCTCGTGAGAACGGGGTACGAGGCAGAATAGCCTCTTCCACAGTGCAAAATGGGGCTCGATGCCCAGGAATAGCTCGCAAAGAGCTACGAAGCCCGCGATGTGCAGAATAGAGGCGGGCGTGAGGTGATGGAGCTGGAGTCCATAGAACTCCAGAAGCCCGCAGAGGAACGGATGTACGGGAAATCCAAGCCCCATTATTAGATAGGGGATGAAGCACACCCGCTCTCCTTTAGAGGGGCTAGGGGTGGCCTCCGCTTGCTTCCCACCTTTGTAGGTGGCAAGCCCGGCTCGAACCGGGACCATAAAGGCCGGAGGAAGATATCCCTCCACTTGAAGCTTCACCAGCTCGTTGTGCGGAACTGAACATCTCCTCCAATCTCCTGGCAGAGGGCTGGGAGCGCGAGAGGAGCCGCGTCGACGGTCCATGATGGAATGGGGTTTTGGTCAGAAGCGGTCCGATGAGTACTCGCGGAAGGAGGATGGTGTGATTTGGATCTAGATTCTTATCTCTCTTATAGGCAGATTATTTGCGCAGCTAAGGGGTAAAACATAAAAGATACCCTGGCTTTTCGCATTCGTGCGATGCGTGGAAGAGGGCCATTATTGGGCGTGGAAGCCTAGGAGCGCAACATTTGTAAGGGAGCTGGACACTATTCGGCAAGCACATGGAATTTGGAGGAGAACCCACCTTGCAACACCGAAGACTATATATGCGCTGGACTCATCGTCATTGAAGCCTGGTTTGGGGGCTACTGAGGGAGTCCTGGACTAGGGGGTGTCCGATAGCCGGACTATCATCATCGGCCGGACTCCAAGATTATGAAGATACAAGATTGAAGACTTCGTCCCGTGTCTGGATGGGACTTTCCTTGGCGTGGAAGGCAAGCTTGGCGATACGGATATGTAGATCTCCTACCATTGTAACCGACTCTGTGTAACACTAGCCCTCTCCGGATTCTATATAAACCGGAGGGTTTTAGTCCGTAGGACGAACAACCATTACAACAATCATACCACATGTTAGCTTCTAGGGTTTAGCCTCCTTGATCTCGTGGTAGATCCACTCTTGTACTACCCATATCATCAATATCAATCAAGCAGGAGTAGGGTTTTACCTCCATGGAGAGGGCCCGAACCTGGGTAAAAACATTGTGCCCCTTGTCTCCTGTTACCATCCGCCTAGACGCACAGTTCGGGACCCCCTACCCGAGATCCGCCGGTTTTTACACCGACAGAGGGCATGCCTGCAATATCAATAAGAGAGGAGATGGCTGCTTGTCTGTGCACGTGCATGTGAGAGACGGGTCAGGAGCCATGCACGAATGATGAGGGGGGACCATATGGTTGTGGTAAGCAGACATAACTACATAGGAAGATCAATCGCCCTTTGTTAGAGAAGGGAGAGACATAACTTGTGAGGTACGTCGATCGATGGGGGGGGGAATAGTTAAAGTCGTTGTAGGTATATGTTGGGACATCAATCGGTATACATGCATGTGTGTGTTAGAAGCAAATGAGGCACGGGGAGAAGGATAGAGAGAGAGGGATGCATCTAGGAGGTGGTACGGGAGGCATACTATATCGAGCGGGAAGCAGTGCGAGTACGAGATCGATGAAAAGAGTGGTGGGAGTGAGGCATGGACGGTGATAAGAGAAGAGGGGAATCTTGTGTTTGTGATAGGCACACCTAGTTAGAGTGGCATATCAATCGATGTGTGTCGTAAAGAAGGAGCTGGGGGGCCTACACACACCATGGGTGAACGACCTAAAGTGAAAAGACGAATTTGCGCGATGGACCTAGAGAATGCTGAGGGAGGGTGAGAGGGATGTGGGCGTGTGCATGCACGAGAGAAAGTTAGCGTTAGTTACAAAGATAAGAGGATTGTGTGGGTGTAAAAGACGACTAGATACCATACTTCATTGTAAAAAGCGAATTCGGATATTTGATGAATTTATCATAGCATTTTAAACTGACGCATGTCTGAATATATATAACAGTGATACACATGGTGTGGTTACGAACATGTTATACTACATATAATATATTCTATCTCTACTCTTATAACAAAAGGGGGTTGTTGATGATGGTGTGCCTGCCATCCTGTAATATAGGCCGTTCGATTTTTATCTGGCGGATAGGAAGGAAACTATGGCAATTTTGAAAAAAGATACCCACACCCCTCTTCATATTTGCAAATTAGGCGTCCCCTTGATCATGTTGATGTTCTGTGGAACGCATGGGCATCTTGCTAGTACTACGTATAATACATAGAACATTGATTATAATTTGGGCTAATGTGTGGCTTTTGCAGCTCAGGTCTAAATACTTGTCATAATGTAGGGGGCGGGGCACCATACTTTGTGTGATAAACACAATGTACGTATGGAACATGGTTTAGATTATGAATATATAGTTAGTACATCAAATGTACTATTATTTGGAATCAACATCAAGTGTATTCAAAAAATAGAATTCGAGTTCATGAAGTACACATAGTTCATATCTATCTCTATAGTAATCATGTGGTGTGTTATTAAGGTAATACATGAATGATGGTTGAAGTTGGGAACAATCATGATTGTAGATTATTATTGAAATAGAGAAACAAATTCAAATTTAGTTCGAATTGCAGCGGTAGTATAGACATTTGGAATGCACTAAAATGTTGGTATGAGTAGGTTACATGCATTATACAGCAAGCGAAAAAAATTAATTGGACATAACATGGATTTATACTCCCTCCTTCCATCTATATAGGGCGTAATGAGTTTTTCAAGACCGCCTTTGACTATTGACAAGATTAATAGTACATGACATGCACAATGTGAAAAATATATCATTGAAAGAACCTTTCACAGACGAATTTAATAGTGTGCTTTGTGTAAGTTGCATGTCATATATTATTGCTCTAATATTTGGTCAAAGTTAGCATCGGAAAAAGCATTAGGCCCTATATAGATGGAAGGAAGGAGTAGCTTTGAATAGCATTTGTATAGTAAAACGGGGCAAGACTCTCTCTTTGTGTGGTGTGAATAGTTTTACTTTTTTCGTTTTCTTTTTGGTTGAGGGAAGTGCGAATTGATTTGGTACGTACAAGTACAATATTACTACACGTTAGGCTTGTCCCTAAAATTCAACCCGCACCTTGTTATATCCCGAAAATTCAGATATCGTGCTCCCAAAACTAGCGCCTTCACAACCCGCGCCTTGCTATCCCGAAATTACAACGCGCGCGAAAACTCCCTCCAGCTGCCAAATCCCGACACACGAAATCCCCGTTCTAACCCTGAGCTGAAAGGGCCGCTAGTTCAAATCGGTGGGTGGTACTTTCGTAACACACCCTACATTTTGGACAAGCGCGCCCCTAAGTCATGGTTCACCCCCTCCCATCGCCCCATTTTCGCCATTCGAAATCTCAGGCCGCCATAACCTCTCCGCTTCAGCCGCGAAACCCCACCCTCCTCCATCTGCCACCTCACCGCTGCCCAGCGGAGCCTCTTCCCCGACGATGTCATCCACCACAACAACTCGATGTCCCTTGTCCACCTCCACGGATGAGGATCCGTCGTCCATCTCGTTGTCCCGCCGATTCAGCCGCCCCGTCCTCCACCTCCAAGGAGCAGCTCCGATGATTGCCTCATCTATCGCGGCTACTCCATGCCCATAATGCCGCCTTAACCTGCTCCACTGGAACCACAACATCCTCACCGACTCCTCGGACGAAGCCGAGGCCTACTCGGCGCCACCAAAGAGGTTGTACACTCATCACATCGCACCTTCTCCTTAACTCGACCTCCCGGCACCGACGTTGCTCCATCCCGCACCCTATGGAGCGGCTACCTTGAAGTAAGCGCCGCGGGCAACATCTCCACGGTGGCTCTCCCCCAGGGCGAGGCCCCTTAGGTGACAGAGTCCATACCAGTCGGATCTGCTACTGCTGCTCTGGCTCTCGCTCGATTGCTCGCTCGCCCAGCTGCTGCTGCTCCGGCTCTTGCTCGATCGCTCGAGCTTCTGCTGCTGCTACTCTCCCCCTCGCTCGTGCTGCTGCTCTGCTCCAATTTAGCTACACTTCAGTCAACTGAATCGACTTTTGTGTCAGTCGGTTTTCAGGGGGGGGGGGCTCGCCGGAGTTAAGGAAGAACCACCCGCAGCGCGGACGGGGGCTCACCGAAGAGGTACCCCACTATCTATCATAGGGTTCAGGGTGGGGAGGCCTAGAGGGCTGGCCGGGGCGACGGCGGACCGGCGGTGGGGAGTTGTTTCGGGGCGGCGAGGCGGCGCTGGGGCCGGCAGTTCAGCCGGTGGTGGCTGGCGGCTCAGGGGGGTGCAGGTTGAAGATGAACTGCAGGCCCTACCTAAACTACATGTCAAGTGCCTCTCTGCTACCATTGCGTTCAGTTTCGACAGTAACATTCAGATTCCATGATGAATTTCAGTTTCGATAGTAAAGTTCAGAGTCAACCGTTTTTACCTCATCTGTTGTAGTCAGGTGGCTTTTGGTGATGTAAATTTTACATCTATTTTACATCATCTATTGGAGATGCTATTAGAATCCCACTTGACATTGACGATGTCTGTCTTGTGCTGCTTCAGCCTTGACGTCTTATGGCTCATCGGAGCTTCTCCAACGACAGAACGATCCATCACAACAAAGTAGTGCCCTAGATGCCATCTACAGATTACTTAGATCTTCCTCCACACTTCCGACAGCCACCTCTGCCTCAACTACTTCAGCGACCAACCCAATGATTCTGAGGTCTACACGGCTACGGCAAAGAGGTTGTACACTTTTTGCATCAGTTATTACTATACATTCATGTCGATCCATTAGGGCTATTTTGGTTCAACGAAAAAACATAGCAATAGGGAATTTTCCAATGGCACTCTACTATTCAATTATTCATGCATTTTGTTGAAAGGAATGACGCAAAACGTCCACCTGGACTTAATTTTAAAAATCCTATGCATGAACAAGACCAAGTGCATTAGTGGCAGAATAACATTCTAACTGTACACGCTTTCATATAGTTTCACTTTATTTTCGCCATCTTTCTTTGCATTCCACAGCTCTTCCAATTCCTGTAAACCAAACACCCAAGTTGACAGAAATACTCTGTTTACAAATGCTATGTTTACCATGTGCATTCCTATCCTATTCCGGTGTTTTTCTTATCCATGCATTTTTAAAATCATGCAAGCCAAATGAGCCCTTACAGAATTACTTCAGTTACAGGTAGGTGTTGAAGGGACCTTTGTGTTGTTTGTCATGCTCCTGTCGCGACGTCGTCCACCTCACCTAAGCTGCTTCATCGACAGAAGCATCCACCAAACCAGACATCACGACTGTTGACCGTCTTTCGCCGCCTCAGATCTCCTTCCCTGCCGTCGGCATCCACCGCAAAGGCAACACCATCATCAACTCAGCAGATGAACCTGATGAGTACACGGGTCCACAAGAGAGGTCGCACTCTTTTGTTTCTGCTTATGTTATGCATTGCTTAAAATTACCTGCTACTTTATCGTCCCGTTCACCTCTTGGACTCCAAGTCAGGTCCAAATTAATGTTCAAATTTGAGTTCTAAATTAGTTGTGGGGCACATATCGAGGAAGTAATGAATAGTATCTCTGTCTAATATCTGGTTCACCTAGGGTATGCCTATGTTGTTCATCTTGGGTGGGAAACAAATAGTAAAGCAATCATCATTTGTCTTTTTATTAAATTAAAGCAATCATCAGCCTGCTATCATTTTTTGGATCCATCCTCTGGTTGTTACCATCACTCTAAATTTCTGCATGCTCTCCTTACATAATCTCACCATATTTTTTTCGTATGCATGTCAGATATTGTACACAGTCATGCTGAATATATAGAGAAAAAGATAAGAGTTTTGCACGGCAATACAATGTCATGCAGACATCGCTCCGTTGTGGGTTCAATGGCAAACCCTCCCCACCCCTCTCCAGATTGTAATCCAGAGGAAGATATCTGTTCGAAGCTAGGAAAAGGCCTACTAGTGGCGCACCTGTTTTGGCCATTAATGTCGCACTACATGTGCGCCACTAGCACCACGCCACTAGTAATTAATACTCATGGTGCACCCCTGGTGTGCCATTAGTATACCAGATACTAATGGCGCACCAGGGAGTGCGCCATTAGTATATCACACGGTGCGCCATTAGTATGCCTCCTAGGGGGGCATATTTACCTTGTGCTCTGGCTTACTAATGGGGCACTTGTAGATGATGCGCCACTAGTGTGCTTATTGCAGTGCGCCACTAAAGTGCAGAGTGGTGCGCCACTAGTATGAATATTAGGGATTTTTTTTCTTTTCTAATATTTGCACAGGTTACAAAACATATTACTGCACAGAATATAGACAGTAGAACATATAAACAACAGATTTATCAAATACAATAGAAGATTAGTCTCCGAATACAATTCATCATTAGTCACTGAATTTAAAATACCAAACAAAGTTAGAACATTACAAGTCTCGAGACCGCGAGTAGCGAGTTTGTCTTCACATTACAAGTCGATATCGATCATCTAAACTACCATCACATAGAAGAGAGCTGCGGTCATCACGATGAGCATCATCGCGATGAAACTGGTCTTCATCCGGTTCCTCCAATGCTCCCTCCTCTCTCCGCTAGATAGCGCGCGTATCTAACTTCCGCCTCCGCCCTAGTGGTGTACCCTTTGTAACTGTTACCACTGAAATGGTGATCCTGTCTCCGACACACCTCCCAGTCGTCGTAGACTCCGGGAACCTTACCCTTGTACACGACATACAACGGCATCGCTCTGCACTAGCCAAAAAAAAGGTTAGTAGCAATTCACAGACAATACATAAGCAATATATAAGTATGGAACAAAAGGATCGGAAGAGAAAAGCAACACATTAATAGCACGATTCATGGTCCTACTAATAAATAGCATCAATTACATATAAGTTGTACGACTATCCAAACCAAAGTGACATACAAGTTCATTAAAGTTTAATATTACAACATGAGCCAATCGACATTTCAGAACTACATAGCATCACTACTTTCGACTCGTCTCAGGGGCCGGAGCATCGATGAAGCCGTCGTCTTTCGTGATGGTCATGAAATCGCGGGTGTTGTCAGCCTGCATTTGTAGCGTTGGTTCTATCTCACTGTTGGACGGTTGATATATGACATAGAACTGCCCCGAGGTACGAAGGACATGTTGATGGATGATTTCCGCAAACTCCGACTGGATGCGATAGAATTCTTTTCTGATGTTCGCGTCCTGGATTGCCGACAAGCGTGTGGCCCAATCTTTGAGATTATTTGGTAGCAGAAGGTGATTATGGTCCCGTACGATCGCCCGTATGTGATGGAGGGTGTAGTAGGCGTCCTTCTGACTGCCAGGCGGCTGCTTGACGCAGGGGAACGTCGTATTGTGGGTGAACAATTGCTTGCCGTACCTACGAATTGTCCTGCTGAAGGTGCCTCTAGATCTGGCGTAGCCGGGGAGAACATCATCAAGAACTTTCTTGATATTTTTGTAGTGTTTCTTCGACTGATGGTCCGAGTCGAAATATGTGGCCATGGAATATTTCGGGCTTAAGAGGATGAGTGTGCAATGTGTGTCGCTGCACAAAACACGGAATGTTAGACAAAAAAAGAACGATCAAAATCTAAGAAATCATATGTTAAGGGGCGGTGAGGGGATGACTTACTCAGGAAAGTAAGGCACGAGGAAGTTATTCTTATCTGGGTTTGCCAGAATGACGCCTTCGAGGTGTGAACTCGTGACTTGCCAGTCCCCAGCGCTGCCCAAGATCTTGGCCCGCATGTAGAAGGGGTCGACTATCACGATGTCCGGGGTCTTGTCTCTAATTATCCGCATCTCCATACTCAGCGAAAATAGCCAAACGAAGGTGTAGTGCAGCGGATGAAGGTTAAACATAGCGAAGATGTCATCAAACCGCAGGACGATCGTACCCCCGATGGCGCTATCCACAAAGCCCTTTCCCTCTAGCACCTTGGCCACGAAAACCGGGTATGCCACATCATTCTCGGAGAGACGCCACTTCTCCAAAGAAAGAACACTGTCATGCATACTCCGCATAGCACCGGTTGCAGCATTGAGCAGATTAGTAAGTAGCATCGGCCTAACCGCCACATGCACCCTCCTCGAGATATCCTTAGGAGAAGGTGGCCCGTCCTGAGCATGGATCATACTCGGTGCCAGCTGGCTTGCACCACCCTTGTTATTCTTTCTTTTCTGTCCCTTCTTCTTCTGCTGTAATGGGGCCGCCTTCTTGAGTGTGTTGGGGCTGATAATATTTCGCACCTCGGCTATCTGAGGCTCGGTGAAGGCGGCAGCTGGAGGCGTCTCCTGAGAACTGAACGCTAGACGACGCCTGTTGCAATTGGGTTTCTCCGCGGTACCAGCTAGATCGCGATCGTCTTTTGCAGGGTTGGGTTCTTGAGAAGGAGGCCCCAAGAATTCGTCACCGTACCCATGTTTGGCAAAGTACTTATCGACATTGGTAAATGTACCATCATCGTCGTCGTCCGGATCCTGTGCCATATGCATGTACGGATCCTGTGCCATATGCATGTCCGGCATGTCCGGTAGCGTTGCGGTGGTCTTGCCATGGTTTGGCGCCGGCACGACTGGCGGTGTTGTATGTGAGGTGGTGTCCCCCACCCCCAAACGAATTTGGCTCTTTGGCCAAAGGAGGGGCCAGCTTACGTAGGCACTGAGGGTCATCACATCATCTTCGTAGCCCCAGCGGGTGAAAACGGAGGTAACAAGTCGTCGCAGCCTGGCAGCACCCGAACCAGTTCAACCCTATACACGGTGGGTGGCATCGGATTACCTTGGAACACGGGGTTGCCTAGTTGAACGATTCTGCCCTTGGCGACATCGATCAACTTGCCGCCCACGAAGTGCAGGAGAGTGCATGGAACATCGGCGCCGGCGCCATGCGAAAACATGTAGGGCGTCAGGGATGCCCAGTCAAAGGGAAGGAGATGAAGTCATCGACCGAGAGGCTTAGTTACCGTGATGGTGGCAAGGTCGGCTAATGTCGAGGCACCGCCAACGGCGAGCGTGCAAGTGACGGAGGGGCCGCTTGCTGCCAAGGTGCCGGTCGGCGTATTCGCACACCCGGGTGCATTAAGCTCCAATGCCCGCGCCGGCGCCGGAGACACCAATACCGCCTCCGCCGGAGACACCAATGACGCTGCCTGCGCGTTGTGCGAATTGCTGGCCATGAAGCTGGGAACCGGGGGTGGCCCCTGTTGGCCGCCCGCAATCCACTCCTGCAGCCCCTCAATCAAGGTAGGCACAATGGCGGTGAGCGTCGTTCCCAGTTGGTGTTGCACTTTGATACGTCCATTTTGCATCATGCTTTTATATCAATATTTATTGCATTATGGGCTATTATTACACAATATATCTCAATACTTATGGCTATTCTCTCTTATTTTACAAGGTTTACCATGAAGAGGGGGAATGCCGGCAGCTGGAATTCTAGCTGGAAAAGGAGCAAACATTGGAAACCTATTCTGCACTGCTCCAAACATCCTGAAACTCTACGAAACTCATTTTTGGAATTAATAAGAATTATTCAGCGGAAGAAACACCTCAGGGGGCCCACACCCTGGCCAGGAGGGTGGGGGCGCGCCCACCCCTACTGGGCGTGCCCCCTGTCTCCTGGGCCCCCTGGTGGCCCCCCGGTGTCCATCTACTGCTATATGAAGGCTTTTACCCTGGAAAAAAACCGTGGGCAAGCTTACGGGACAAACTCCGCCGCCACGAGGCAGAACCTTGGCGGAACCAATCTAGGGCTCTGGCGGAGCTGTTCTGCCGGGGACAGTTCCCTCTGGGAGGGGGAAATCATCACCATCGTCATCACCAACGATCCTCTCATCGGGAGGGGTCAATCTCCATCAACATCTTCACCAGCACCATCTCCTCTCGAAACCCTAGTTCATCTCTTGTATCCAAACCACAAATTCACTACTAGGAAAAGGCCTACTAATGGCGCACCTGTTTTGGCTACTAATGGCGCACTACAGGTGCGCCATTAGTACCACGCCACTAGTATATTTGAGTAATAGCGCACCACAGGTGCGCCATTAGTATCTGGTATACTAATGGCGCACCACAGGTGCGCCATTAGTAGCCCACAGGTGCACCATTAGTATCTGGTATACTAATGGCGCACCACATGGAAGTGCGCCATTAGTAACAATTTTTTTAATTTTTTTCTCATTTTTTCTTAATCTCAGGTCACTATTTCACATATGAGATATCCAACACATATATATACAACAAGCATCCATATAACAATCATATCCAACACACAAGTTTCATCATATATACATACATAGCCAACACATAGTTCCATCGTTACATATTACAAAAGTTTCACATTGTTCATCCAACACCGTTATCCGTCAATTCACAAAAGTTTCACATTGATACAGAATAAAAACACAAATGGAAAAGAAGCACTCCATCCATGCAAGATTCCATGAATTAAATCAAATCTGCAAAATGATAAACAAGAAGTTAGAAGAAGAAGAAGAAGAAGAGAGAAGAAGAAGAAGACTAGAAGAATACTAGAAGAAGAAGAACACTAGAATAATACTAGAAGAAGAATAAGAAGAAGAATAAGAAGAATAAGAAGAAGACTATAAGCTTATTATGTAAACTTGATCATTTTGTGCTAACATAAGTAATTTTGGAGCTAACCTATAGGAAACTAAGCATATAAGCTCTCTAAGTTAGCATATTAGAGCCAACTTAGGTAAAATGAAGCTAACCTATGTCATTTTGGAAAAGAAGAAGAATAAGAAGAATAAGAAGAAGACTATAAGCTTATTATGTAAACCTGATCATTTTGTGCTAACATAAGTAATTTTGGAGCTAACCTATAGGAAACTAAGCATATTAGAGCCAACTTAGGTAAAATGAAGCTAACCTATGTCATTTTGGAAAAGAAGAAGAATAAGAAGAAGACTATAAGCTTATTATGTAAACTTGATCATTTAGTGCTAACATAAGTTATTTTGGAGCTAACCTATAGGAAACTAAGCATATAAGCTCTAAGTTAGCATATTAGAGCCAACTTAGGTAAAATGAAGCTAACTTATAGGAAACTAAGCATATTAGAGATAACAGAGGTAACTAAGTATATATATATATATATATATCATTTTGGAGATCTAACATACCTGATATAGTTCAGTTCTCATTGTTCTTCTCCTTCTCCTTCCTTAGCCTGATGCACCAAGAGTGACGAGGCGGTGGAGGCAGTGGGATGTAGTCTTCTACCACAATTGGCGTGGTCATGTCGCCCAGCTGTGGGATCGCCGGCGCCACCACTGGTGCGTGGTCATTGTCAGGCACCACCACCATCGTGAGGCCACTTTCAGGCAGGACGGGCACGACCATCTCTAGGTCATCCTCAGCCACCTCCATCTCTTGCCCATGGTCAGCCACCACCATCTCTTGCCCATGGTCAGCCACCACCATCTCTTGCCCTTGGTCAGCCACCACCAGCGCTAGATCATCCTCAGCCTGATGCCCATCGTCATCCTGCAGCTCCTCATTCCCCACTCTGCTCCTCTTCTCCCGCACTCCAGTCTGGATCATCCTTCTTGTTGTCTTTGCTGCTGCCAGAATCGCTGCTGCTTTCGCTAAAGGCAGAATCGCTGCTGCTTTCGCTAAAGGCAGAATCGCTGTTGCTTTTGCTACAGCCATAGTCGTTGTTGCTTTGGCTGTAGCCAGTGTCGCTGCTGCTGCTCCCATTGCCTGTCCAACTGCAACAATGACCGTTAACAATCAATGTGAGACAAAGCCAAATGTAGAGGAATAAGAAGAGGCAGAACATATTGGCATCATCATCGTCAGCGTAGCGCATGCGACACATAGTCGTGTTGAACACCTTCACGATGAGCATGGTGGCGTCGTCGTCGTACCTGAAGAGAAGGAAGTACCCCGGCCGCAGGTCGTAGGCACGGTAGAACTTCTCCCACCCATGATACAAGTACATGTGGCCCTCCTTAATCACCAACTCCACATCCCACAGCCTGCATAACCCGCTGCCCGCCTGTCGCAGCTTCACATTATTTGGCGGATCTTCATCCAGCATGTTCATAAAACTGTCAGGCGGTCTCTGCAGTTTGGGACAATGAGTGATGTAGCAAACAACATATATCATAATGATATGGGTGAAGGGGAGATCTCTCGTTTTATATACCTGCGTCATGGATGATACTGACACTACAGGAAACAGCTAGTTTCCCGTCAGTGAGCATCTTTGCCGTCAGCTTTTCATCGGGGTAGACGGCAAAGAGCACTTTTGCCGTTAGCTGTTGTCGGCAAAGAATGACTGACGGCAAAGAAAACTTTGCCGTCTGCTATTTTTATTACCAACGGCAAAGAAAAGTTTGCGTCTATGATTTATATTACAAACGGCAAAGAAAACTTTGTCGTATGCGGTTTTTACTATAGACGATAAAGACTGCTCTTTGCCGTCTGTAGTAAAAACCGCATACGGCAAATAACTTTGCCGTATGTAATATAAACGGCACACGGCAAAAAAGAAACACACCTCGCGGATCGCCTCGCGGATCGATGAGGTGGCACGATCCACACCCCATGCTATATCTCTCTCCCACGCCCCCAACATGTTCTCTCTCTCCCCCACATTCTCTCACCCCTCAGCCGACCCCAACATGTTCTCTCTCCCTTATCCCCCACGTTCTCTGTCTCGTACGCATCTCTCTCTCTCTCTCTCTCCCGTAACTCCCAAGCAGCTCCGTCCTGGTCGCCGCCGGCCACCCTGGCACCGAGCCACGCTCCCCTCCAACTGCCCCGTCCTCTCTCCACCCTCGAGCCGGCCCCGTCCCCCATCCCCGTCGAGCCAGCCCCATCCCTCATCGCCATGGAAACCGGCGCCGTCCTCCTGCCTCGGGGCGCCGCCCGTTCCCAGCGCCCCACCCCACCGCCCGCTCCCCAGCACAGGATGGCGAGCAGCGCGGCCCCTTCCCTTCAGCGCCTCCTCACTCTAGGCAGCGCGGCCTCCTCCCTCTAGCGCCTCCTCTCTCCGGCGAGGAGCGTGGCTGTCTCACTCCGGCGAGCAGCGCGAGTGGCGTGGGTTCCTACCTCCATCGCCTGCTCACACGGACGAGCAGTGCGGGCGGCGCGGCCTCCTCACTCCGACGAGCAGCGCGGGCCGAGCGGCGCGGGCTCCTCCCTTCGGTGCCTCCTCACTCCGGCAAGCAGCTCGACCTCGTCCTTCCGGCGCCTCCTCACTCCGGCGTGGCCTCCATCCAGCGTGGCCTCCCTCCGGAAGCAGCGCTTTTCTCCGGTGAGGTCGGGCGTGGCCAACACCTCTTCTCTGGTGAGGTCGGCATGGCCAGCAGCTTGGCTGTTGGGCGTGTGCAGGCGGCAACAATCTCTGCTCCGGTGAGCTTTGGACGAGATGATGTGGACGTGTGATGACGAAACTGTTGATCCAATTTTTTTAATAAAAAAGAACGCTTTGCCGTCTGTGATGTTTCTGCCTAACGACAAAGAAGTAGTCTGGCTCACGGCAAAACACTAACACCGTCCGTCGACGTCGTTAGTCTGTTAGGTTGCTTTTCTTTGTCGTCTGGACGGTCTAGTTGACAGCAAATGGTATAGACTGACGGCAAAATCTTTGCCGTCATCCAGAAAAAATAGCAGTCGGCAAAGTATTCTTTGCCGATTAATCTTTGCCGTCTGACTTTGTCGTCTACTTCCAGACGGCAAACTCTTTGCCGTCTGGATTTATGTCTTTGCTGTCTGTAATCCACAGACGGCAAATTACCTATTTCCTGTAGTGTGAAGTCCCAAGTATGATACTGAAGAACTCGGAAGCATCCAACTCGTACTGCGGTGTGGCAGACCGGTGATGGATGCTTCCCCCCATCTCTGATAAGCAGCAGAAGAGACCAATTAGTACCCTTACAACAGATCATAAAACATGCATGAAAATAACCACTCTATATCAAGTTTATCCAAGCAAAATCCCTCATTGTGAAAGCAGTGGGCAAAGTAATGGAGAGTAAGCTGGACAACAAGCACAACAAATAAAAAGAAACAGGAATGATAACAGCCTGTACTGAAAGTCCAATTGTACTGGACTATAAATTAGGGTAACAATGACACAGATGATGGGAGCACCTAGTACACATTAGCAAAACAAAAGGGTACCACACTTAAAAGGAAAGACCTATACAAACACCTCGTATTAATAAGGTTGCTTGAACAAGTGTTATCTATTAGTACATTTGGCGATTAGCACTAACAATTCAGAAGACCAAATGCTAACAAGGTAATCAACTAACTTGTTTAGTTACAGAGTAAGCTCATCTGCAGCCCCATCATGATTACCACAAAGAGGAATGTCCACAGACAAACCTTTGGTTGAACAAGGTATGTATGGTCTCAGTTCATCTCTCAATTCACCAACATGACTGATAGGCATGTTAATACATCTACCATATAAACCTTCGGTTCAGAAAAAGTATGCAAACAACATTGCAACCGATGATATCACAATCATAGTGCCATTCTAAAATAATAGCACATTTGATTCAAGGACAAGAATCTCACAAGTACAACAGTTGTCAGCAAGGAGTTTGACCACAAGGAGTTGTCAGCAAGAATGATCCAATAAAACATTTTTTAGATGACCCATAAGACAAACTAAAAATAGTTGTTGTTGCTGAACTAATCTGACCACTATAACCTGTTCATCAGTCAGCCATAGTTGTTGTTGCTGCTTTCAGCAAGCAACATGCCTAAATCCAGTGCTTGTTTGACTTTACTGAATTACCAACACATGGCACACAACACACTTTATATTTTGTCAGGTCATGCCTGAGGAGGAAGATTGAATTTTCTACAGAAGCATCATCAGGTACACTTCAACATGTGCTAGCAGCAACAAATGGTCAATATTCATTCTTATTTATGGTCAATATTTATAACCTATGAACAAATGGCAAGAATATTGAGTAATCTACTGTAGTTTGATCTACTGTAGATAATCTATTGCAATTTGATCTATTACATAAACATGGTTGATCTTCATTTTGCATAAACCTGGTTGAGTATTACAGAGCAATTGACAGCAAATTGACTTGGTTGGAATTCATACAGCAATAGTAACAGTTAACTAAACTTCTTTTACATGCATTTATCACTCCAGAAAACTTTCAGTAACAAGTGAGAAGCATCTGCATTTTCTTAGTGAACTTTTGAGTGCATTTATCACTTGTTGGAGTAATCAGATAATGCGAAAATCAATTGTAATAATAATAAAGAGTTGCAGTAATCACTAATAATATATTTTTTGTCAACTCTAGTGTCGGGGAAACCGATCCACGAACACCTATGGGACCGGCGGACCGAGCCCCTTTCGGTTCGGCGGGGGGCGGAGATCGCACGAAGAGCGGATCGAGGCGAAGCACACGAGCGGTTTACCCAGCTTCGGAGCTCTCCGGAGAGATAATACTCCTACTGCTGCATGTTTGAGTGTATTGAGTTCTTGCTCGGGAGCGCTGAGTGCTACAGTACACACTAGTTGCTAACGAGACCGAGCGTGAGTGTTTTCTGCCTTCGAACCTCCCTCTACGTTGCGCATGGGCCTCCTTTTATATGCTCAAGGGGTCACCGACAGGTGGCAACGCAGAGAAGGGTAAAAATGGAAAGGTGTTGCGGTTGGTACAACTACCTGTACAGTGTATCATACCTAACTCTGACGGCAGGGGACAAAGGCATTAAATGTCCGTCTGTGTCGCCCAAATAGTGCAAAAAAGGGACCGTCAGGGACGCCACCGCTTGCCACGATGGCAATCTTGTCAGCGCCGCTTGCCACCGCGCACCGCTGGCTGCACAGCCTCTTGCCACGCGCGTCTGGAAAGGTCCCAGGGCGACACGTTGGTGGATGTGCTGGAGCGCGGGTACAGAGTGGTAGCTTGCCGCAGCAAGCGCCTTGCCGCGGTCGTTGTCTTGTCGCATCCGGAAGCTTGTCGCTCACCGGGCCTCGCCGGGACATGTGGCGCGTCATGGTAAGTTCCTTGAGATGCCTTGGTTGGCCTTCCCGGCAAGCTCCTCTTGCCGGGGCCTTGTCTCCTTGGCTTGAATACTTTGTTCTTGAATGGCTCCAAAGGAACCACAGAGGACCTTGGCGGTCGCCCGGCAAGCCTTGCCACGGGGTGGTGCGACTGCCCATGTACAAGTTCGGGATACTAGGGTACCCCTAATCTAGTACACCGATAGGAGCCCCCGGGCCTGGGCCACACACGGTGCCGAGCGTTGTTGGGCCAGGCCCAAAACAGGGCACGGGCACGTGCGGCCTGGGTTACGCCGTATCTCACTCTGTATCCACCGCGCCCTCCCCGAACGGCACGCGTCGAATGCGGCGTCGTGGGAGAGATCGTGGGTGGTTTCTTTATTCGGAAAGACGGAACGTCCGCCCCCTCCCTCTTTATAAGCAGGGGAAACAGGGGCAGTTCGCCCATCTTGCTGGTTGCTATTCCAATCTCAAAAAACCTCCGCCGCTCCCCCCTTCTTCCCAAAGTTGAAAGAGAGCAGCGCTCCGCCCCCCATCGCCACCGGCACCACCGACGCCGTCGATCTCTCTCACCACCTCTGCCATGGCTCCGAAAGCCGGGAAGGTCGTGAAGTCGGCCGAGGCGCAGCGGCTCGCGGCGCTGCGAAAGGAGCGGGCAACCTTCCCCCCTAAGCTCGCCGCGAAGGAGCTGAGGGAGTATTACTACCTCTTCTGGTTGACGGAGACGCGAGCGCATCCGCGCACGAAGGTACTCTCATCCGCCGCTTCGAAACTGGCTCCGAATGGATATCCCTTCTTCGTGTTGTTCTTCTACTATGGGCTCTGCCCGCCTTTCTCTGAGTTTTTCTGCAACATTATGAACACCTACGGGTTCCGCCTCCTTGACTTCACCCCCAATGCTGTTCTGACCATGGCAGTTTTCGCACATCTCTGCGACAATTTTGTCAGAGTCTATCCAAATGTAGCTCTTTTTCGCCACTTCTTTATGCCCCGAGTTGAGAGAGGGGAGCCTTTATCTGGCGGAATCGCCTGGATCTCGAGAGCTGGCAAGAAGGAAGCTTATCTGGAGGGAGAGCTCCGCAGCAAGTGGGAGGAATGGAGAGCAGACTGGTGCTGGATTGTCGAGGAGAACCCGCAGCCATTTACCGCCCAGCGCCAAGCCCGAGTAGCGCGTGGAAACGATTGGAGCAACGTGGCCCCGGAAGACGATAGGCTGAAGATTGCCATCACCCGGATCCAATGCCTCAGGCTTGCCGGGCTCACTGTAGGCGCCGTTGGCGCAGATTTTCTTTGTCGCCGCATCGCCCCCCTGCGGAAGAGGAGGAGACCCGCCTGGGAGTTCCAAAATGCGGCGGATATCATGAGGTTGCGCCCGGGCCTCAACTTCAACTTCATTGTCCTAGAACTGGACGCGATGCTCCAGGAACTGTTCAAGCACGACCCTCAACATCCCGAAGTGTTCAGGTTGCTGACGGGTGTCGTTCCGCTGTGCAACAACTCCTCGCTCGACCGCATCCGTGCAATGATGCCGCTGTGCGATTCGCATGGAATTGTCCCAACTTGGCAAGAGCCTGCAGACGACGTCGTGCAGGAGTTCTTTGATGGCTTGGTAGAAGTGCCGGTCCGCTCTGATGAACAGAAAAGCCTTCCTCGCGACACCACCGATGCGGAGATGCAGCGCATCGCCACTAGGCTGGAAGAGGCGGCGGCAGCCGCTGCCGCGGGCGAGTTTGGATTCACCGTGGAGGAGGCAAAGGCAGCAGAGGCGGCAAGCCTTGCCGAGCGAGAGTGGCTTGCCGGCGAGGGAGAGCTTGCCGGGCCTGAAGTCGAGTCGAGCGAGCCCGCCGAGGGTGCGAGCGGCTCGTTGAAGACTAACTCCTCTTCCTCCTCATCTTTAGACAGCTCGCCGCGAGCAGAGCCCCCAGCTCCACCAAGAAGGCGTCTCCGCAAGGCCGGGGACGTAGCGGGGCGGCAGACGAGTCAACAGCCGCCGCGCCGCGCGACACGCTCCACCGTGGCAAGCATTGTTGCCGCGGGAGCACCTCACGCCACTGCGGCAACTGGAGTGGGGTCATCCCGGACCACCGCTTCTGCTCCTGCCGATTCTCACGCCGCCGCGGCGGCCAGAGCTAGGCCGTCTCAGACCACCGCCACTGCCCCCGCCAAGCGGATAAGGGAACCTACTCCTCCGCCTCGTTGCGCCGGAGGTGAGCCGGACTTCGACCTCTCCGCGCTCAGTTCCGACGAGGAAGAAGAAGAGTAAGATTCTCTGCTGTACTTGTAGTTCTTCAATTCTTGTTGTTTTGTCTTGTATCTGATTTGCTTTACTCCGAACTCATTCTGTTTCAGGACTCTGGCCCAGAGAGCGGCGAAGAGAGCCAAGGCCCCGGTGATTGTCATCGAGGACGAACCCACCACTACAGCAGGGGGTGTGTCCGAGACCACCTTGCCGGACCCGGCAACTATTCCCCAAAGTAGCCCCCAGCGCAGCCCCCAGCGTAAGTATATGGTTTACTTCCCGCTGTTAGGCGCGCATGGGTGCTCTTTCTTTGCTGACATCTGACTATTGGTTTGTGTAGGAGCAGAGCAGCCTCACCAGGAGCGCCCGGAAGCTGCCCCCGACATGCCATCTGCTTCGACTACACCGCCAAGGGAGGGTTCCCCGACAAGGGAGCGTTCTCCAGCAAGGGAGAATTTTCTGGTAAGGGAGAAGTCTCCGGCAAGGGAGAGTTCTTCGGCAAGGGACAGCACCAGCGACCCCCCAGTGGCGGAGACCATGACTGTAGAACCCAGTACAGGTAATCCTCTTGCTTGAAAACTTCCCTTGGGTTCTTCTTCTTCTGATTTTCTTTTTGGATATTTGCTTGACTTTTCTCCCTTTTTTGATTGTCAGATCCATCTGCCGCGGAGCTGATGGAGACCGAGGTTGCCGGCAAGGAGAACGCGCGCGGCAATACCAACGACGCCGCTGCCACCGAAGAAGCGGCCGGCGCTGATGATCCCGCCGGTGAAGAGGCCGCCAAAGCTGCTGCCGCAAAAGCCGGCGAGGGGTCTGGTGATCGCACTGACGGCCCTGAGGCCGCAGGAGCGCCAGGCGCTACGCCGACCGTTGATCCCTCCGCTGCTGCCGCAGCGTCAGGCTCTGAAGAGCCCCAGCCCGGTGCCTATTTGAAGGCCGGCGATGGCGTCTTCATCGAGCTCCCCTTTGTGTCAAGCTCCAGGGCGCCGATCGAAGGAGAAATCTTTGATGGAGAGGTGCTCGCCTCTGGTGGGCTGACGCTGGTTGACGCGCCGAGCAGCAGCAGCGGCGAGCCTGAGGAGGAGCGGCTGCTGCGGAAGCTGTTGTCGCTCTACCGCGCTCGACAGGCCAAGCTGGAATCCCGAGAAGCGCTTGTTGGGAAGGCGGGAGTGGACATCAAGAAGCGCGCGGAGGAGCTCCGGGGTCTTAACCAGGAAGCTCTCCGGTCCCTGGCAGAGGAGCGGGAGCAACTCGCCGAGGAGCGGAAAGCCTTCTTCCTCGAGAAGGCTGAAGTTGAAGAGCAACAGCGGCTTGCTGCCGAGAAGCTGTCTGCGTGGGAGGGAGAGTTGGCGCAGCGGAAAGTCAACATTGACAGCCACGAGGAGGAGCTTGCTGCGCGCGAGCAAACATTCGGCGGGGCTCTCAAGCAAGCAGAGGATACTGCCGCAGCTGCTGAGGCCGCCAAGAAGGAGCTGGAGACGAAAGTGGCGCAGCTGGAGGCCGATCTCAAGGTGAGCGGTGAAGAGCTTGCTGCGCTCAAGCGTGAGCGCGAGAAGGACGCCTACAGCTTTGGCGAGCTGCAAGGTCGTCTCGCCGAGAGGGGCAAGGAGCTTAGCGCCGCCAAGGATTCCAACGCAGATCTTGAGTTGAAGCTGACTACTTTGACCAAGACGCTGGACGGCGCCAGGGAGCAGGAGGTGGCCTTGAAGGAGAAGATCAAGGCCGACGAGGCGCTGCTAGCGAGGGCCGCCGCCGCCCAGAACACTTTTAGGGAGAATGTGGAGCACTGGACGGATGTTCTCGTGGATATTGCCGCAGGCATTGACAGGGAGCTGGCATAGCTGGGGATGGAGGATCTCAGGTATCCCTCTGATGGGAACCTCTAACCCAGCGCCAAGCTCACCTTGTTCTTCAAAGGCGTGGTGACGGCCCTCCAGCGACTCCGGGAGAAGATCCCAAAGCAGCTGGCCGACGAGTCGCGCAAGATCTGCACGGGAGCTCTTCAAAAGGTGTTGGTGAAGGTGGCCTTCCGCAACCCGGGCCTCAACCTCACCAACGTCCTCAGGACCTTGCCGCCGGATGCCGATCTGGAAGCGCTCAAGACCCTTGTCGCACCCATTGTGGACAAGGTGAGCGGGATCAAGAGGGTTGAGGGCGATCGCGTAGATTAGGCCGCCCATTTTCTCCTTTTCTTGTCGTTGCCGGTCATGTTATGAGAACAATCTGTTAGAGCTGCGACAAGCTATCTTGTAATATAACTCTATTTTGGGTAGCGATTGCTATGTTATTTGCTTTACTTGATTCCTTCCTTTGTATGTTTTTGCCCTACAGTTTTAGGGAACTTGCCGGTGCAGGCACCTTAGCCGCGAGCGCTGAGTGCGGGACGTCAGCAGCCTGCTGGCGGTGCCGCTACCGACAAGAAACCTTGTCGCAACTAGTCGCAGCTCACTTAATTTGTTGAGCGGACTCGAAACAAAGTAAGGGCGCAACTAGCTACGAGTTGGTTCCTCCGCGCACAGGTTTTCCATACAAAGCACGGTCGTTCGAGGAAGATAACTTAAAAATTTAAAAAGAAATCTGATTGCTCAAACTTTGGCAACTTAGCTTTTCTGTCGTTTGCTTCCCGGTAAGACGAAACTTTCTTGAACGACGCCTGGTCCACACCATTATCTTCTCCTTTCCCCCTGGCAAAGTTGTGGGCGAGGGAACCTTCCTTTCTTTGAGAAGAAGAAAGAAGAGAAAATAAAGATATGGAGCCTTACGGCTCGTTATTGCTTACCGGGGGTAGGTGCTGCTCAAGGTGTCAGATAACACATGCAAAAAATAGAAAACATGAATTTGACAAGATGTGCAGAGCACATGAGCTTTACTTATGCACGGGGTCTGCGCCCGGCTTTGTAAAAAGGATTACATGCAACATCGGCAAGACTTGTACAAAAGGTGGTTGTCAGAACAGGTTCCGGCAACCGCGCCCTACGGGTAAAACTTACGAAGATGCTCAATGTTCCAGGAGTTGCTCACCGGAATGCCATCTTCGGTCTCAAGGCAGACAGCGCCAGGCCTAGTGACTCGTTTCACCCGGTAAGGGCCTTCCCACTTCGGCGTCAACTTGTTGGAATTCTTGGCAGACTGAACGCGCCGAAGAACAAGGTCGCCTTCCTCGAGACTTCTGGCATTAACTTTGCGGCTATGGTAGCGGCGCAAAGCTTGCTGGTATCGAGCAGCTCGTATAGCGGCCTGAAGACGGTCTTCCTCAAGCAGCAGCGCGTCATCTTGTCGCAGCTGCTCTTGCTCAAGCTCATCATAAGCGAGCACTCGAGGTGACCCGTATACGAGTTCCGTGGGGAGAACTCCTCTGCTCCATAGACTAGAGCGAAAGGTGTCTGGCCAGTGGCTCGATTTGGCGTCGTCCTGATCGACCAAAGAACCACCGGCAGCTCCTCAATCCAGTTCTTTCCGCACTTGCGTAGCCAGTCGAAAGTCCTGGTCTTGAGCCCGCGCAGCACTTCAGCATTTGCCCTCTCCGCTTGACCGTTGCTTCTCGGATGAGCAACAGAAGCGAAGCAGACCTTGGCGCCAAGATCTTGGACGTACTGCATGAAGGTGCGGCTCGTGAATTGCGTGCCGTTGTCGGTGATGATCCTGTTAGGGATCCCGAAGCGGCAAACAATCGACCTGAAGAACTTGACTGCTGACTGTGCTGTCACCTTCCTCACTGCTTCCACTTCCGGCCACTTTGTGAACTTGTCGATTGCAACGTACAAGTACTCAAAGCCCCCGACAGCTCGGGGAAAGGGGCCGAGGATGTCGAGCCCCCAGACCGAAAATGGCCAGGATAAAGGGATCGTCTGGAGAGCTTGAGCTGGCTGGTGTATCTGCTTGGAATGGAACTGGCACGCTTCACACTTGGTTACTTGTGCAGTTGCATCCTGGAGGGCTGTCGGCCAAAAGAAACCTTGCCGGAACGCTTTGCCGGCAAGTGCTCTTGCGCCAATGTGGTGACCACATATGCCTCCATGTATCTCTGCCAACAGCTTTTGTCCGTCTTCCCGGTGAATACACTTCAATTTCACACCGTTGAGTCTTCTTCTGTACAGTGTGTTGTCGACAAACTGGTACATACTTGACTGCCGGGCTACTCTTTCCGCTTCTTCTTGCTCTTCGGGAAGTTCTCCTGTCTGAAGGAAACGGACAATCTGCTGTGCCCATGCTGGAGCTTGCGGCTCGACAACAAGGACTAAAGGCACATCTGCTGCTGCGGGAACATCCGCTTCTACGGCGAGAACCTGCGGCTCAGCCGGAGCTTGACGTTCCCCGGCAAGCTTGCCGGAGCAAAACTTGTCGGGAGCGTCTGCTTCAACGGAACAAACCCTAGGGCTTGCCGGAGCAGACTGCTCCTCAGCACCCTTGGTGTTGATCTTGGGGACCTTCTTGGCGGCGGCTTCGGGGAGCTCTGCCGGAAAATAGTCACCAGAAATCAACTTCCTCTTCTTGCTCTGTCCAGTTGATGGCGTTACAGACGGTTGAGTCAGTTTGAGCACAAAGATCCCTGGTTCCACAGGTAACTTAAGTGCGGCGCACTTCGACAGGCCATCGGCAATGTCGTTCTGAGCTCTTGGAACATGTTCCATCTGTAGGCCGTCAAAGTGCTCTTCTAGCTTTCTCACTTCATCAACGTAAGCTTCCATCAACGGACTCTGATAATTCTTGTTCACTTGGCGGACGACAAGCTGTGAGTCACCCCTGACAATGAGCTTCTTGATCCCAAGGTCTGCTGCGATCCTGAGACCGGCAAGCAAACCTTCATACTCTGCGGTATTGTTCGTTGCTTGCTCCTTGGGAAAGTGCATCTGGACTACGTACTTGAGGTGCTCTCCGGTGGGTGCAACAAGTAGCACGCCCGCACCGGCGCCTTGCAGCGAGAAGGCACCATCAAAGTACATCAGCCACTCTTTGCTTGCTTCCTTGACGGGGATGCTCGTTTCTGGAATTTCTTCATCTTGTGTTGGCGTCCACTCTGCTATGAACTCTGCCAATGCTCTGCTTTGGATAGTTGAAGTGCTCTCAAACTTGAGGCCAAAGCTTGACAGTTCCAGTGCCCACTCGACAATCCTGCCTGTTGCTTCTGGATTTTGCAGTATCCTCTTCAGCGGAAAACGAGTGACGACTGTGATCTCATGTGCTTGGAAGTAATGGCGCAGCTTTCTCGAGGCCATGAGAAGGCCGAAAAGCAATTTCTGCACACCAGAGTACCTTGACCTAGCCCCCTGCAGAAGGGAACTGACAAAGTAAACTGGGCGCTGCACCATTCTTTTCTGCATCTCCTCACGCGCCTACGCAGATCCATCTTTGTCGGGACCAGAGCTTGCCGGTGAAGTCCCCTGCTTGTCGCTGGATGCATCTGTCGTGGTTGCTGGCTCATCATCCGCCTCCCTCTCCGCTACTAACGCAGCACTAACCACTTGATTGGTTGCCGCTATATATAGCAGCAACTTCTCTTGTGGCTTAGGTGCGACAAGTGTTGGAGTGGAGGACAGGTATCTCTTTAAGTCCTGCAGTGCAGCCTCCGCTTCCGGAGTCCATTTCATTGGACCTGCCTTTTTCAATATTTTGAAAAATGGCAGGGCGCGCTCAGCAGACCTAGAGATAAACCTGCTGAGAGCAGCCACGCAACCGGCAAGTCTTCGTACATCCTTGACGCGCTTTGGTGCTTCAATCTGCTCAATGGCCTTGATCTTGTCGGGATTGGCTTCAATTCCCCGCTGAGACACGAAGAACCCGAGAAGCTTGCCGGAGGGGACTCCAAACACACACTTCTCGGGGTTAAGCTTGAGGTTGATCTTGCGCAGATTTGCAAAGGTTTCGTCTAAATCTTGAATCAGAGTTGCCTTGTCCTTGCTCTTGACCACTATGTCATCCATGTAGGCTTCCACATTTCTGTGTATTTGTGGCTCAAAAGCGTCATGGACTACCCTTGCAAATGTTGAACCAGCATTCTTTAAACCGAAAGGCATCCGTACGAAACAGTATGTGCCACATGGAGTGATGAATGCGGTCTTCTCCTCATCCTCTTCTGCCATGAAGATCTGATGGTATCCTGAGTATGCATCAAGAAATGAAAGCAAGTCACATCCGGCCGTGGAGTCAACAATCTGGTCGATGCGCGGCAAGGGAAATGGGTCTTTGGGACAAGCTTTATTGACATCGGTAAAGTCGATACAAAGCCTCCATTTCCCGTTTGCCTTGCGCACGACTACAGGATTGGCCAACCACGTAGGATGGAGCACTCCTCTGACAAGGCCTGCTGCTTCCAATTTCTTGATTTCTTCTGCGATGAATTCTTGGCGCTCCACTGCCTGTTTCCTGACTTTCTGCTTGACGGGCCGCGCATGAGGACAGACGGCAAGATGGTGCTCGATTACTTTCCTGGGAACACCGGGGATGTCAGACGGTTGCCACGCAAACACGTCGACGTTCGCCCGCAGGAAAGCAACGAGCGCGCTTTCCTATTTAGGGTCGAGAGTGGCACTGATGGTGAAGGTACCACCAGTGCCGTCCTCCTTGGCGGACACCTTCTTGGTCTCTGGTGGAGCTGCCATTGTCTTCTTACACTTGCCGGTGGAGCTCGATGGTGCGTCCTCGACGGTAGCGCAGCACTCCGAAGAGGTGCGCTTGCCGGAGTGGGCATCAGAACTCTTGCCGGACTTGGTCTTCTTCTTCCCCCGGGAGCTTCAACGGCAAGTGACTTGCGATCTGTTGCGGCTGCTGCTTCCCGGTAGATCTTGTCGGCGCAGATAAGAGCATCCTTCTTGTCGCCAGGGACAGAGATGACACTTATCGGGCCTGGCATCTTCAGCATGTTGTATGCATAGTGAGAGGCTGCCATGAATTTGGCGAGTGCTGGACGGCCGAGTATCCCATTGTAAGGCAATGGAAAGTCAGCAACGTCAAAAGTGACCCTCTCAGTCCTGAAGTTCAACTCGCTGCCAAATGTCACCGGCAACGTGATCTTTCCCTTCGGCTTGCTCCTTCCCGGATTGATTCCTTGGAATGTGCCGGTCTCTTCGAGCTCGCTATCAGGGATCTGGAGTTTCTGGAGTACCGCGGAGGAGATCAGGTTCAAGCCGGCCCCGCCGTCAACTAGCATCTTAGTGACCTTGAGGTTGCGGATAGTTGGTGAAACCAACATCGGCAAGCACCCGACCGCAGTTATGCGATCAGGGTGGTCCTCAATATCAAAGATGATAGGCGTGCTGGACCATTTCAGAGGCTTGCGTGACTCGACGGGTGGTTCTGCCGCATTGACTTCCCGCACCCACTGCTTGAGCTGGCGGTGTGAAGTATGCAGAGAAGCACCGCCGTCAACGCACAGGACCTCTGTGGCTTTCTGGAACTCCTGCTCATCGGTCTCGTCATCATCCATATCTTCATCGTCGTCGTCATCTTCATCCTTGTCGCGGCCGCGGGGAGGTCTGTCTCCTTGCCGCTGCTTGGCCTTGCCGCGGCGTCCTCCTCGGCCGGGGCGTTTCTTGCCGGCTCCTCCAGCACCTTCCTGGGCCTTCTCCTTCTCGCGTCGCTCGTATTCAGCCTTTTGCTGCTCGACAAGCTGCTCGACCTTCTTGCAGCTCTGGAGGTCATGGCCCTTGGTGCGGTGGATCTTGCAGTACTGCTTGTTGGTGCCGTCCTGCTTGTCGGCGACCGCCACAGCCTGGCAGTTGGTGCATGCGGCAATCTCCTTGCCGGAGCTACCAGCTTTGGCTTTCTTGGCGCCACCTCCATTGCCGGACTGCTCAACGACTAGCACATCTTTGCCTTTCTTCTTCCTGTTGTTCCGCCACCGGTTTTTCTTTGCCGGGGCAGCATCCTCGCTATCAGATCCTCCTGCTTCTGTATTCTCTCCGGGGAGTTTCCTCCCTTCCTCAGCACGTGCACACTTGTCGGCCAGGGCATATAGCTCACTGACGTCTCTGATCTTGCACATCGCCATCTTCCTCCCGCATCCTGCGGTTTCGCACGTTCTGATGGAACGCGCTGATTACCGCGGCAGGGTGGACATCTGGGATGTTGTGCTGTACACGGCTGAATCTCTGAATGTACTTGCGCAGGGGCTCTCCTTCCTTCTGGGCGAGCAGATGAAGGTCGCTCTCTTGGCCATGAGGCTTGTGGCCGCCTGTAAAGGCGCCGACAAACTGATGGCATAGGTCTGCCCAGGAGGATATGGAGTTGTCCGGCAAGTGCATGAGCCAGGATCTGACATTGGGCTTGAGCACCAGCGGGAAGTAGTTGGCAAGGATCTTGTCGTCCTGCCCCCGGCAGCTCGCACCGCGATGGTGTAGATGCTGAGGAACTCCGACGGATGCGTCTTGCCGTCGTACTTCTCTGGTACGTCTGGCTTGAAATTCTTCGTGCTGGCCCACTGGACTTGCCGCAGCTCACGAGTGAACGCAGGGCAACCTACCGCGTACGGCAAGTCGCCTGGTTCCCCTGGCGCATGCATGTCGACAGAGGGCCCAGCGCGCTGGTCCGATTGACGCCGCGCTTCTCTTCGGCGCTCGATGCGAGTACGAGCGTCTTCTTGCTGTCGTTCGTGAAGAACTTGGCGCTGATCGCGGCGAGCTCGTGGATCTGATGATGCGATGGAGTCGCTGTCGAGGTGGATCCGGCGAGTCGGCGATCTTGGCCTTCGGGGTGGAGAGTGCACGGTGGTTGCACCCCCACCGGTTTGTCGCCATCGGCTCGTGCCTGGCAGTCCTGCCGCGGCAGCGATGTACTCGGCTGCCGTGGAGTGTCGCCGTTGGCGAAGCCGATGAGACTCTGAATGGTGGCCCTCCATTCGTCGATCTTGTCTGCCGTTGGAGGGTAATCCAGGAGCAGTTGAGCTCGCGCCAAAGCTTCTGCTGGAGTGGTGGGCGGCAGTGGCGAACGGTGCGAGGAGCGGGATATGCTCGGACTTCTAACTATGTTAGAAGGAGCAGTATCCCGTCCAGGCGACCGTGTCTCGCTCGTGCCAGCATGTTGGCGTGCATGCTGGTCTTGAGCACCCCGAGATCCACCGGCTCGATCTTGGTCCAACGAACGTATGGCACCGCGAGTACCATGACGCTGTCGGTCCTGCGCCTCCTGAGATGGGCGCGGTGCATGTACGGACGCCGAGGTCTGCGCAGCCTTGTCCTTGGACCTGGCAGCACCGTGAACTCCCTCGTCGACGCCCGTTCTTCCGCCGGCGTCTACCCCACCACTCGTTTCCTCCGGTGGTGGTGGGATCGACGTGGACGGAATAGCTGCCTCCGAAGCCTTCTTCTTCGGTGGCATGTCGATGAAAAAGATGAAGATCTAGCTCGTGTGAACGCCGGATCAGGTTCACACAACCTCGACGCCCCCTACCTGGCGCGCCAAAGATGTCGGGGAAACTGATCCACGAACACCTATGGGACCGGCGGACCGAGCCCCTTTCGGTTCGGCGGGGGGCGGAGATCGCACGAAGAGCGGATCGAGGCGAAGCACACGAGCAGTTTACCCAGCTTCGGAGCTCTCCGGAGAGATAATACTCCTACTGCTGCATGTCTGAGTGTATTGAGTTCTTGCTCGGGAGCGCTGAGTGCTACAGTACACACTAGTTGCTCACGAGACCGAGCGTGAGTGTTTTCTGCCTTCGAACCTCCCTCTACGTTGCGCATGGGCCTCCTTTTATATGCTCAAGGGGTCACCGATAGGTGGCAACGCAGAGAAGGGTAAAAATGGAAAGGTGTTGCGGTTGGTACAACTACCTGTACAGTGTATCATACCTAACTCTGACGGCAGGGGACAAAGGCATTAAATGCCCGTCTGCGTCGCCCAAATAGTGCAAAAAAGGGACCGTCAGGGACGCCACCGCTTGCCACGATGGCAATCTTGTCAGCGCCGCTTGCCACCGCGCACCGCTGGCTGCACATCCTCTTGCCACGCGCGTCTGGAAAGGTGCCAGGGCGACACGTTGGTGGATGTGCTGGAGCGCGGGTACAGAGTGGTAGCTTGCTGCGGCAAGCGCCTTGCCGCGGTCGTTGTCTTGTCGCATCCGGAAGCTTGTCGCTCACCGGGCCTCGCTGGGACGCGTGGCGCGTCGTGGTAAGTTCTTTGAGATGCCTTGGTTGGCCTTCCCGGCGAGCTCCTCTTGCCGGGGCCTTGTCTCCTTGGCTTGAATACTTTGTTCTTGAATGGCTCCAAAGGAACCACGGAGGACCTTGGCGGTCGCCCGGCAAGCCTTGCCACGGGGTGCTGCGACTGCCCGTGTACAAGTTCGGGATACTAGGGTACCCCTACTCTAGTACACCGACATCTGGAGAAGACTTGCTACCTACTGCTACAACCAATTGACTCATGCACAAACACCTCTAATGTATAAACGTACAAACATAACTCGCTGCTACATATGAATTCTACTCACTTCTACGTATGAATGCTTGTGAATTCTTCAGGTTACAACAAGAAACTGAAGGTTATACAAAATCATGAAAAATCATTGTTCTTCATGCAGATGAAGGTACATGATTAATTGTTATCACAACACATCAAAGCTTACTTCCAACGATTTTAAATGCATGTCACGTTTACTTGCCATACATATGGAAAAGAAACTAAGGCAATGACGCAAGAAGACTTTTCTTTGCCGAACATATGGAAAAAATAAAAACCTAAGGTAATGACGATGGAAGCTATGGTTGCAGGCACACACTAAAAGATCCTGGTGAAGAATAAAGCCCAAAACTCATGCTCTTTTCAAATTTCAGTTTTAAGTAAATTCTGAAACATAATAGAACTTCTACTTCAAGGCTGCTAATGTTCTGATCATCCATAGTTGAGTCTTGAGAACAACATGATTTATTAACCAAAAGTAGGAATTTTCAGGTCTGGAGGGCACAATACAGACATTATGTTGAACTTGGATCAGTAAATAGAATTGGTAAACTGAAGCGCAATCAAATGAACACGTATGCACATCGGTAAACTGGAAATCAAATGAACACGCATACACATCGGTAAACTATGCATTGGTATGCACTGCAAGCGCAACACATTTGTGTCTGAAAATGAAACAACACACTTCAGAGAAGATGATTCAAAATAGCACAGAACCACATGAGTGAGACGTTTACGAGCTCGGCTCAGCAACACTCAGACCCTCCTTGTCTGCCTCTTGCAAGGTTAGCAATAATTCACAAGGTTATTCTAACTCGTCTCCAAATCAAAAAATTTACAAATCTGCACAATCAAGCAAAAATTGGGTATATAGTGCGGATCTGGGAGCAAGCACCTGGTACATGGGGACTTTCAGACGGGGGATCTGGTGGTGCCGCCAATTTCCAGCAATGTCAGTTGAGAGGAGGCGGGCCCGGAGCAGTAGCCGGCGATGGGATGACAGGGAGCACCTCGAGGGCATGGCCGACCAGTTCCATGGCTCCCTCAGTAGGGAGTTGGTTGGAAGAAGAGCGGTGCAGGCAGAGGAGGAGGGGGATAGGAGTTGGGGGATGGTGTGGCGCCGATGTCATGTGTCTCCGATGATGGAAAGCTGCAGGGGTGGGCCGGCGGACGGCGTAGAGGTGGTGGTGGCGCGCGGCGGCATGGCGAGGGTCGGCTACGGCGGTGCACGGTGGCTTCCCGGGGGCCGGCGGCGCGTGGCGGCCTGGTGGGGATCAGTTGTGGCGGCGCACGGCGGCGTGTAGGGGGCCGGCGGTGCGCAGCAACGTGGCAGGGGGCCGGCGGCACGTTGGAGGTCGAGACGGGGCGTGCGTTTTCTCCCTCGCTCGTACCGGTTCGTTCGTGCACTTCTTTTTTTCAGCCTAAAGGCTGAGCCGAGGCCCAAGCCCAACTCATGAAAGCTTTTCTCTGTTTATTAGCATTAAAACTGTAGCGCGGGTTAATTACAGAAAAACATAGGGGTTTTTTCAAAAAATGAAGCGACAGTGAACCGAGAGACTCAATCCGGGCTTTATTATTAGGGACAGATTAGTAGACGTCAAGAAATGCCTATGAATTATTCTCTTGTTATTGAACTGTTTGATGTTTGGGGCTTTGACTATATGGGACCCTTTCCTGCCTCTAATTGTTACACACATATTTTAGTTGCTATTGATTACGTTACTAAGTGGGTAGAAGCTATTCCAAGTAGTAGTGCTGATCATAACACTTCTATTAAAATGCTTAATGAAGTTATTTTTCCGAGGTTTGGAGTCCCTAGATATCATATGACTGATGGTGGTTCACATTTAATTCATGGTGCTTTCCGTAAGATGCTTGCTAAGTATGATGTTAATCATAGAATTGCATCTCCTTATCATCCACAGTCTAGTGGTCAAGTAGAGTTGAGCAATAGAGAGCTCAAATTGATTTTGCAGAAGACTGTCAATAGATCTAGAAAGAATTGGTCCAAAAAACTTGATGATGCATTATGGGCCTATAGAACTACATACAAAAATTATATGGGTATGTCTCCATATAAGATGGTTTGTGGAAAAGCGAGTCATTTACCTCTTGAACTTGGACATAAAGCATATTGGGTTGTTAAAGAGCTCAACTATGACTTCAAACTTGACAGTGAGAAGAGGTTATTTGATATTAGCTCACTTGATGGATGGAGAACCCAAGCCTATGAGAATGCCAAGCTATTCAAAGAAAAAGTCAAACGCTGGCATGACAAAAGGATACAAAAGCGTGAGTTTAACGTAGGTGATTATGTGTTATTATTGAACTCTCGTTTAAGATTTTTGCAGGAAAAATTCTCTCTAAATGGGAAGGTCCACGTTATCGAGGAGGTCTATCGTTCTGGTGCCATAAAAATCAACAACTTCGAAGGCACCAGACCGAGGGAGGTGAACGGTCAAAGAATTAAACATTATATTTCAGGTAATCCTATTAATGTTGAAACAAACATTATTGAAACCGTAACCCCAGAGGAATACATAAGGGACACTTTCGATAACGTTCCAGACTCTGACAAGGAATAGGTATGTGGTACGGTAAGTAAAACGATTCCAAAACAACTCCAATCGCAATTTTTATCAGTTTTGGAATATTTAAGAATTTTAGGAAGAAAGAAGTTGTCCGGGAAGGACACGAGGCCTCCAGAAGGGTGGAGGGCGCGCCCACCCTTACTGGGCGCGCCCCCTGTCTCGTGGACACCTCGTGTGCCTTCCGGACTCCGTTTTCTTGCACCTTACGTATTTTGGTTGGTAAAAATTCATTATATAAACCCCCGAAGGTTTTGACCACCGTATCACGCAAATATCCTCTGTTTCCGTTTCAAGCTGTTTCTGTTTCAGATCTAGAGCATCATGGCGTCTCCAAGCGCTCCCAAGGACAAGTTTTTCGAGATGGTTATCAACCCCTATCTCGCGGAGTTGCTGCAACACCCTCAAACCATTGAGATGCGTGAGGGGTTGCTGCACATCCGCGATGTGGAGGGACCAAGGCGTACCGGAAGCGTGGAGACAAAGCTCGAAGCCGTGGAGCAGCAAGTTTTCAAGTGCCAATTGATGGTGGAGCGTGGACTCAATGCCAACCAGATGATAATCACGGAGTTAACCAACAACCACAAGCTAGATGCCAAAGTCATTGGGGAGACCATCTTCAAGCTTCAAGCGAAAATTGAGCACCTCCAAGCCCAAATCTATGACCTGCAAAACCAGAACTGTGAGTATGAATATAGATTCAAGAGGATGAGTTTGGCTTACGATTTGATGATCCCAGAGACTCGATCATCCTTCTATGATGGTGAGCCTATGCCTTGGAAGATGGACGACAAGCCTACATCATCAACAACGCTTACTTCACCGCCTCCGAGGACATAATTTGGGTATGGGCACTCCCCTTGGCAACTGCCAAGCTTGGGGGAGGTGCCCCGGTATCGTATCACCATCACACTCCTATCTTTACCATTTTATTTAGTTCGATCCTTTTAGTAGTATCTTGATCTAGTGGATTGAAGTTTTGATATCAAGTAGTTTTGAGTTTTGCTTAGTGATCTCTTTATGTAATCGAGTCTGTGAGCTATCTATAATAAATATTAGTGTTGAGTCAAGGGCTTTGCTATGTTGCTATGATCTTGAGAAAGTAGAAAGAATTAAAGAGTTCATATTGATCTTATGCTTAGTGATGACTTCACACATAGAAAATATGAGGCATAAAAGTCACTGAGAGTTGATAAACGTAGTTTTGGTCATTGTTGCAATTAATAGGAAGTAATAAGGAAAGAGAGGTTCACAAACAAATATATTATCTTGGACATTTTTTATGATTGGGAGCACTCATTAAGTATGACATGCTAAAAGAGTTGACATTGGAGAAGGAAGACAACGTAATGGTTTATGTTTTCTCACATCTCAGTTAAAGTATATTGTCATTGACCTTCCAAACATGTTGAGCTTGCCTTTCCCCCTCATGCTAGCCCAATTCCTTGGACCAAGTAGAGATACTACTTGTGCTTCCAAATATCCTTAAAACCCAGTTTTGCCATGAGAGTCCACCATACCTACCTATGGATTGAGTAAGATCCTTCAAGTAAGTTGCCATGTTGCAGGCAATAAAAATTGCTATCTAAATATGTATGAATTATTAGTGCAGAGAAAATAAGCTTTATACAATCTTGTTGTGGAAGCAATAAAAGCGACGGACTGCATAGTAAAGGTCCACATACAAGGGGCAATATAAAGTGGCGTTCTTTTGCATTAAGATTTTGTGCATCCAACCCTAAAAGCACATGACAACCTCTGCTTCCCTCTGCGAAGGGCCTATCTTTTACTTTATGATTTTACTTTATGCTTGAGTCAAGGTGATCTTCACCTTTCCCTTTTTCATTTTATCCTTTGGCAAGCTCCCCGTGTTTGAAAGATCATGATACATATATCCAATTGGATGTAAGTTAGCATGGACTATTATTGTTGACATCACCTAAAGGTGAATACATTGGGAGGCAACACAATAAAGCCCCTATCTTTCTCTGTGTCCGGCTGAAACTCCATAACCACAAGTATTGCGTGAGTGTTAGCAATTGTAGAAGACTACATGATAGTTGAGATTATAGTTTGTTAGCTTCCAGTGAAGTTTCTGAACCATGCTTGACATTGTGAATTGATCGTTACTTGAGCATAAGAAATCATATGATAAAATCTATTTATGTTGCTGTTATAAGATTGATCATGATGCCCTCATGTCCTTATTTTATTTTTATCGACACCTCTATCTCTAAACCTGTGGACATATTTTTCGATTTCGGCTTCCGCTTGAGGACAAGCGAGGTCTAAGCTTGGGGGAGTTGATACGTCCATTTTGCATCATGCTTTTATATCAATATTTATTGCATTATGGGCTATTATTACACATTATATCTCAATACTTATGGCTATTCTCTCTTATTTTACAAGGTTTACCATGACGGGGAATGCCGGCAGCTGGAATTCTGGCTGGAAAAGGAGCAAACATTGGAAACCTCTTCTGCACTGCTCCAAAAATCCTGAAACTCCAGAAAACTCATTTTTGGAATTAATAAGAATTATTGAGCGGAAGAAACACCTCAGGGGGCCCACACCTTGGCCAGGAGGGTGGGAGGCGCGCCCACCCCTATTGGGCGCGCCCCCTGTCTCCTGGCCCCCCTGTTGGCCCCCCTGTTGGCCCCCCGGCGTTTACCCTGGAAAAAATCGTGGGCAAGCTTACGGGACGAAACTCCGCCGCCACGAGGCGGAACCTTGGCGGAACCAATCTAGGGCTCCGGCGAAGCTGTTATCCCGGGGACACTTCCCTCCGGGAGGGGAAAATCATCACCATCGTCATCACCAACGATCCTCTCATCAGGAGGGGGTCAATCTCCATCAACATCTTCACCAGCACCATCACCTCTCAAAACCCTAGTTCATCTCTTGTATCCAATCTTGTATCCAAACCACAAATTGGTACCTGTGGGTTGCTAGTAGTGTTGATTACTCCTTGTAGTTGATGCTAATTGGTTTACTTGGTGGAAGATCATATGTTCAGATCCATAATGCATATTATTACTCCTCTGATTATGAACATGAATATGCATTGTGAGTAGTTACGTTTGTTCCTGGGGACATGGGAGAAGTCTTGCTATTAGTAGTCATGTGAATTTGGTATTCGTTTGATATTTTGATGAGATGTATGCTGTCTTTTCCTCTAGTGGTGTTATGTGAACATCGACTACATGACACTTCACCATTATTTGGGCCTAGAGGAAGGCATTGGGAAGTAATAAGTAGATGATGGGTTGCTAGAGTGATAGAAGCTTAGACCCTAGTTTATGCGTTGCTTCGTTAGGGGTTGATTTGGATCCATATGTTTAATGTTGTGGTTAGGTTTACCTTAATACTTCTTTTATAGTTGTGGATGCTTGCAATAGGGGTTAATCATAAGTGGGATGCTTGTCCAAGTAAGGGCAGTACCCAAGCACCAGTCCACCCACATATCAAATTATCAAAGTACCGAACGTGAATCATATGAGCGTGATGATAACTAGCTTGACGATAATTCCATGTGTCCTCGGGAGCTCCTTTCTCATTATAAGAGATTGTCCGGGCTTATCCTTTGCTACAAAAAGGATTGGGCCACCTTGCTGCACTTTATTTACTTTCATTGCTTGTTACTCGTTACAATTTATCTTATCACGAAACTATCTATTATCTACAATTTCAGTGCTTGTAGAGAAAACCTTAGTGAAAACCGCTTATCATTTCCTTCTGCTCCTCGTTGGGTTCGACACACTTACTTATCGAAAGGACTACGATAGATCCCCTACACTTGTGGGTCATCACACTTGCTCTTGGACCATCTACGGAATCCGCGCCACTTGTGCCTTGAGTTCTTGAACCTCGCGCGACTGGCTTTCCGAGCTGGTCTTTCTCTCCTTTCGCCCACCAGCATTATAGTATGACGACCATATTGTGGACAAGCCTTTGCCGGCCACACGACCAGCTGTCGACGGCTTACTGAACTTATCCTTTTTTTCATTATGTTCAACGTCGTATTTAAAGTGTTGTCCCAAGGGGAGCTCTGAGACGACCCGATGCTACAGCTTTCAGTGTCCTCCGAAAGGAATGGGAACCATTTAGAAATTTGGCTTCATTAATTAGAATGCAACCATATGGAGCTAATTACGCGGGGGTGTATTCCTTACCAGAACACGCTTAAGCGTCTTGGTCTTCGCATCCGTGGTAAGCTCCTTTGTTACCAGGTCCACCTAGTACCGGGCCCTGACATAGTTCCTGGTCTGCTTGTCACGGTATTTCTCGAAGCGGGGCGGTAGGCCTTGCTCGGCACGCTCCGCGTCCTCCTTGTCCCATATAGGTTCGGCCACTCTGTAACCATCGGGACCGAGTTGGTGGACCCCTAAGTTCAAGTCCCGCATATTTTCCCCCTTCTGAGTTGATTCCACGGTTGCGCTGCTCTCGCACTTGATCATGAACTCCTTGTAGTCATCTTTGCTGATCGAAGGATTTTTCGCCTTGATCTTCTCATAACTATCACCTTTGTCAATCATTCTCTTCACCGCGCCTCTCCAAGTAGCCAGGGCCATGCTCATCTTCGTGAGGGCGGCACTATTAACTTTATTCCTTGAGAGGCGTGTGTTTCCGACGTCACCGGGGAACTTGTATTGTTCGTGCAGCTTCGTGAAGAGGAGGCTGCGCAAATTCCCTCGGTCAGGATGCCTTAGGTTCTTGGTGTTGATCGAGACGGTGCTCCGGAGAATGCACCCGAGCTGAACCGCGTACCCCTTGACTAATTCTTTGGGCGGCGTTGGATGCCCCTCAGAGGACACTTCAGTAAATTCCACCTTGACGGTGCCGAGCACGTTCGGGCGCCGGTCCTTCCGTTGCCTCTTTGGTTGGATGCCATCTGTGCGTGTGCTGCCATCATCAGTGGTGGTATCCTCGGCGGCACCATCAGTGGTGTCATCCCCGACGCCACTAGGGGTGGTGTAGTCAGGATCGGTGTCTTCTGCGGCGTCCTCATAGAGGTGAGGTTCTTCCTCCTTCTCCTGGGACAGCTCCCAGAATTGCTTGCCCGAACCGCCGGCCTCATTGTTGTGGGCCATGTTTCGATCTAAATAGGAAAAATGTTTGGTCGAAAAGTTGGTTGTTGTCAAAGAACAAGATCTCTAAGTTGACCATATAACCTAATTCTCGAGGAATTCGCAATTAGTGTGTTGTTGCTAAGGTCCAAGTCCCTTCCTAACCCCCTTCTTCTTGTCTCCTCTCACTATCTCTCTCACGCACATGGCAAGCAAGGGTGTCTGAGTGTGTGAAAATATACTAAACTAATCCAAGGGCTGAAAATTGATCATCTGTTTCAGATTGCAGTTTTCTTTCTAGGGGATTTGGTGTGCGGTACAAAACTGAATTTTGGAAATCTACAGAATGAACAAGCTAAGGGCTAAGCTTTCATCATTTAGGTTTTTATCGACACCGATGCACCCTAAAAGCCAAGGTTTTATCATTTAGGGTTTGACTCTTGGCTAACCAACCTCACCTCCTCCTCCTCCTCCTCCTCCTCCTCCTCTTCTTCTTCGTTGTCTTCCTCTGATTAAATGGATTTCCAGGATGTAGGTGGATTCATGTGTATATATGTGTATATATACACCTACACTAACTACTAGCTATCCACTGTGTTTAGACTAGATCAGGGGGTATTATCTTCTGTTGTGTCATTTTCATAGTTTCTTTCGGATCATAGTGGATGAGGAGCTTGATTGGTTACTTTAATGGCGGTCAGGGTTAGGTTGGGGAGGTGGGCAGTCGGGACAGGAGCGAGGTCAACGGCTCGTGGATGGCTCATGCGTGGCCGCCCCCAGCTCCAATCGTGAGATTACGCTGGCAAATAAACAAAGAGGATCCTACTTAATTAAGTACTACGATACCCCGACCCATGCATTAGTCGCAAGTACCCCATATGTCCTATTTTTAGCAAAGTCATGCTAAAATTCACGGAAAATTTCAGCATGACCTTTGCTGAAAATAGGACATATGGAGTACCCGAATTTGCCGAAACGGAAGTTAATCGACATTCCGGCAAACTCAAGGGCCTCGCGGGGTACCTACAAAATCATTATCCAATGAAGGAACTGCACCCCACGCTGCTGCCTCACACTGCTGCCAAAATGATTATCGACATGCTGGTACTGTGTTTCTCAAAAAACATCTTGCCAGCTAGTAGACCATCATTTGCCAGGCCAAATTGAGGCCAAACATAAAAGCACAATAGACCGCGGAATCAAGATGATATTTCAGAACAAGTATAAATGCTCACTGCACATCAACATCGCAAGTCATAACAGATAAACAACAACACTAAACTTCCCCAAGTTGCAGGCTATATTGATCTTTATGGTGTATATAAAGTAAAAAAATGTATATCTAGCTAAACAACATACAAACATAAGAAGAAGAAAATACTGAATAGCAGTCACATGCTTCAGCAAGTCCATGAGTACTAGGCAATTAATAGCATTCGATAATACAAAATGGACAAAGCAGCACACCATCTATGCTATCACATTACAATTGGGAAAAGGAGTGACAAAACATACCCTCAATGGCTTCCTTGGGAGTCTTGAAACCAAGGCCAACACTCTTCCAGAACTTGTTGCCCTCCTTGCCAGGCTTATTATTCCCCTTTGTGGTCTTCTTTGAGCTATAATTGCAAATCAAGTCATGATCACCAATTCAGGACTCACATTTTACCATCTTACTTATATAATGAAAAAACAATAGTCTGCCTAAGGCTGCTTTAGGACACACCAATTCAGGAACACCTTACACACATTTTACCATCTTACCTATTCAGGACACACCAATTCAGGAACACCTGAGGATGCTTCAGGAAAGCCTTCTCAGTCTACAAAACCCAGCAAAACTGTTTAGGACATGTTGTTTGATAAATCTTGAGAATACCTAAACATCACAACCATTTTGTCTAATATGGCTACCTTGTGACCAAGAAATATAGAGCCAGTAACAGCAGTAGCGACACGACGGGGCGGCGGCGGCCAATGAGATCTTACTGCTCATGCCATGCACGGATTGTGGCAATTCAGCCAATGGGGATTCTACCGTGGAAGTGGATGTAATTCCACCATGAATGTCCGGTTGTAATTATAGACATGTTCATGAGTGTTTGAAACTTACTCCATCTGTGTTTATGTAGTGCATTCCATTTGCCTTAATATTAAATCGCCATTTTTATATAATTTCACAGGTGTTTGCTTTGCTCAGTGTGCTCTGTTCAGATCGGTTGCTTGGATGCCAGTTCAGTGCAACTTCCAGCAAAATAACTGAACCCAAACAACATATGGTTGCCGAAACCAAAGAGAGGGAAAGGCTTGCAGCTCTTCAAGAAGCCATGATGCGAGATCAACCCATTACTACTGGTGCGGAAAAGGTTTGTTGCCAGTGTGCTTGTTGAACGCAGATCTAGTGTATCAGTTCAAAGCACAGTGCCAACTGAAGCTCAACTGGTTGATGTGACACAAAGTTATCTTTTTCAAGAAGTGATCTAGCTAGTGTTACTCCTCCGACTATGCAAGAAGATGTTCAGGCTACAACCCCGACCGCTAGTAAGCCAAGTGCTCATCTTGTTTATTCAGGCACTTGCTCTAGGACTCATGCATGCCTTCTCTTTTTAGCACCAGTGTTCCCATGGATGTCAAGCTGTAATTATAGACATGTGCCTGAGTGTAGAAAATCTATGCGAACTGTGTTTATCTAGTGCATTCCATTTGCCTTAATCTTAAATCGCTGTTTGGTAATGCAGATGCTCTGCAGCTTGGTCATACCAAAAAGTGTTGTGCATTACTGAAACATAGGCTGGAGTTGGGCATAGAGACCGAAACACAAGCCCGTTTTCCGGATTTTTTTGGAATAGGTCATTCCTGGTTTCTAGTTTATATGTATGTAGGTACCATCTCCAGTGAAGATGGTTCAAACTACTACTCCAATACATACTAATAAAACTTGACATAGGCTAGTTCAAACTACATCCTAATAAAATTAGATGAAGTTGGTGACAGACATCAGATGCTTCTAAACAAGCAAGGGGCATCGCTTCCTACTCCTAGGGCACACGATTATTCGTCAGACGGGCACAACTGAGGTTCACACGGGCACACACCAAGGACCAACGAAGAAACAAAAGCACAAAGCAAGACCTCCTGCGTCACTTACCGGCAATGGCAAGAGTGTGCTCCCGGGCAAGGGCGACCTACAGGACGGCCACCTATGCCCGGAGCTCTTGAGCGGCGGCCGCACGAAGCAGCAGTAGCAACACGACGGGGCGGCGGCGGCGAGCTCCTACACCTAACCCTAGGTCTCCGCCCCGTGGGGGCATGGGGATGAGCGGGGGATAGAGGGAGGGAGGGAGAGAGACTAACCAGAGGCCGGGCGGGGAGGCTCGCGCCGCCGTCGAGGAGCGCGTCCGATAAGGCTAACCGCCATCGAGGGGCAGCCGCCGTTGGGAGCGAGAGAGAGATTTGGGGGCAGCGTCGGTCTGGTGGGGGTCAGGGGCGTTGGGGGCGGTGGGGGTCGGTGTCGGGGGCGATGGGGCGACGGGCTGCGAGGCGCCTGGGCATTGGGGGCGGTGGTGGTCGGGTGCGGCAGGGGCGGTGGGGGTCAGCGGTGGGGGCAACGAGCACAGGCGGGAACGGCGAGCATGGGGCGGCACGGGTGAGGTGAGGCAGTGGGGGGGCTGAGAGAGAAATGTGAGATTGGGGATTTTAGTCAGGGAGGATGGTTAGCAATGGCGCACCCCCTAGCGGTGCGCCATTAGTAATTTTTTTATAGCAATGGCGCACCTCCTGGCGGTGCGCCATTAGTAATAATTTTTTTTGGATAGCAATGGCGCACCCCCTGGTGGTGCGATATTAGTATTTGGTTCGGTTTGCGAATGAATATTAGCTAAATAAATTATTAGCCTTCATTTGTGAATTAATATTAACTAAATAAATTATTACATTTAAGTACTTATCATTTAAGTAAACTTCCGGGATATAATTTTTATTTTTTCATATGTATCATTCATTTAATAGTTCACATACAAAAAATTTATATGCAGTGGCGATCCTGGCCGACCCATTGGCGTACTTTATGCAAGCGAAGGAGGCACGGCTCCTGGAGTGGACGGAGGGGGCCGCGGAGGGTTCAGCCGGCTGGGCGCGCCGCGGCGGAGGGCCGGCACCGGCGGCTTGAACCCTAGGTATCGCTCGGGAGGGAGGAAGGGGGTTGGTGGTATGCTCGGCCGATTCCGTTAGGGGGAACCGAGTGAGGAGACAGGGGAGGGTGCGGGGGGTCGGCGGCGGCGGTGGAGCTAGCGGGGGAGGGTGCAGGGGGTCGTCGACGGTGAGGGGGATCTGGCGAGGCTAGATAGCGCGCGATCGAGCTGGAGGGGGATCTGGCGCGGGGGGCGAGGGGGAAAGGGATAGAGGGGGAAGGTTAGCAATGGCGCACCTTCTCCTGGTGCGCCATTAGTAATTTTTCTTGGACTATTATTTTTAGTTGCATCTAATATTTTTTTAGAAAATGACAATCAAATTTGAAAACATTAATGAATGTGGAAAAATATCATCAAATTTGTTATTTCAAAATATTTATGAATATGAAAAAACATCATCAAATTTGTTATTTAAAAATATCATCAATACTTTTTTGGATTTTTAGTTGCATTCATTTGTGAATTGGTAAAACATTTATGAATATGAAAACATTTGTCGAAATACAATCGAGAAATGAAGGCTACAATTTAAATACAATCGATCTGAGCTAGGTATCTGTTCACAGTCTTCTTGCCCTTATTTTTCGCAAATGGAGTTCTTCTCTTGAACGGACGTCCTTTAGGTAGGGCGGTCCTGCTTCTTCTTGTGGTGTATGCTGGTACTTCATTGTCGTCGTCATGTTCCATCTTTGGGTCGCCGTACTTGTCGAAGTCTTGCTCATTGGCGACTCCATCCATTCCGATGATCTTCCTCTTGCCTCTCCTCACGACAGCACGAGTGGGCTTTGACGGGTCGGTAATGAAGAAGCATTGTCCACTTGGGAAGCCAGTACCCATGGCTCATTTTTCGCGGTGACGTTTGCGCCCGCGGTCTTGGATTTGGCTTAAGGTATTACCATGGTGGTGAAATACCGGTCTTCTTTTAGGATGCTCTTGGCCCATCTGACACGGAACATCGGGACCGTCTCTCCAGCGTAGCTCAGCTCCCAGATCTCCTCGATCCTTCCGTAGTATCTGTCCTTGTCGTTACGGTGTAGGATTCCATCGTTGCCCCAAAGTTCTGATAACCATCGCTCTTCATGTCCTTTCCCTTGGTGTAGAATGTGTCGCAGTTGATATCGTACGCCTCATACGTCATCAGGTTGTAATCGGCACCCTGTGACAAGGCAAATATGAGTTTTTCTTCCGCGGAAGAATTCTCATGTAAAGGGTATGACAGAAGCTTCTGCTTGAACCAACGCATGAAACATGAGTTGTGATCTTTGATTATATCTCTGTCTGTCCTCTATTGGCCTCGGTCATTGTACATCTTCTCAATAAAGGTTTTGTGCTCTACCACCCAAGGATTGACCACGTATATGTGTTGTAGCGCGATTAGGTTTGCTCTTTCAAAGTCGGCGAGTCGACCCTCGAACTCGACATGCATTTTGCGGTGACCCTCACGGTGACCCCATCCAGCGAGCCTACCGAGGTGCCTATTGATGGGCAGACCAACGGGGTTCTCGATGCCTAGATAATTCGTGCAGTAGGAGATGCACTCTTAGGTGAGAAATCCCCTGGCTATGCTTCCCTCTGGACGTGACATGTTGCGAACGTATCCTTTGATGACACCATTCATCCTTTCGAACGGCATCATGCTGTGCAGGAACGTCGGCCCGAGTTGGATGATATCCTCCATGATATGGACCAGCAGATTCACCATAACGTCGAAGAATGCGGGTGGGAAGTACATCTCAAGCTCGCATATAGTATCACCACAATCTCTTCCTGTAGACTTCTGAGTTGCCTCACGCCAACCGACTTCCGAGAGATGACGTCGAAAAAGTTGCATAGGACAAATAGCATTTCACGGACGTGTGCGTCCATGATCCCACGGATTGCAACTGGAAGTATCCGCGTTATCAGCACGTGAAAGTCGTGAGACTTCATCCCGCTGAACTTCTTCTTAGCTGAGTCTAGGTATCTGCTTATCTTCCCCACGTAACCGTAAGGAAGTTTTACTCCTACGAGCCAGGTGAAAAACTACTCGATCTCCTCCTGACTTAGAGTGACGCACGCAGGAGGGTAGTCATTCTGGTCTTCTTGGCCTTTTTGCCTTTGCGACGACTTTCCGTGTCCTGCTTCGCCTCATCATCATCATCATTAGCGTGAAGCTTCTCCCTGATGCTGTGACCGTATCTACTTATCTTCCCCACGTAACCGTAAGGAAGTCTTCCCTTGCTTTCAGCCCATCTTTGGTCCTCTCTGGCATGTTGAGCAGGGTACCAAGCAGAGTCTCACAAAACATTCTTCGTGTTATGCATGACATCAAGGCTGTGAGGCACACAGTGGATCTTCCAGTACGTCAAGTCCCAGAAAACAGACCTCGTTTTCCATACCTTCAGCAGCGGCTCTGGCGCCTTTCGCTTCTTTCCCGGCTCTGGCGCCTTTTGCTTCTTTCCCGGCAGTGGGCAATCTTTCCAATTTTTCAAACAGCTCGTCTATTTCCTCGCCGCTCCTCGTACGCGGGCGTCTTCAGCGTTCGGTTTCGCCATCGAACAGGTCCTTGCGTTTTCTCCATGAGTCATCATTGCGAAGCCACCTTCGATATTCCATGAACACGGTTTTTGAAGACCCGGGATCTCTATCTAGATGGCGATACATTGTGTCATCCATGCACCTGACGCATCCAGAAAATCCATGGACGGCCTGCCCCGCGACATATCTGTAACCGAGATAGTCCTGCACCGTCGTCAGCAGTGCGGCTGTCATAGGGAAATATTCTTTCTCTGCGGCGTCCCACGTATTGGCTGGTGTTTTCCACAGCGTGTCTAGCTCCTCTTTCAGCAGCCCCTGATACAGACTGATGTCGTTCCCTGGTTGTTTCGGCCCTTCAATTAGCATACTCATGTGAATGTACTTCCCCTTCATGCACAACCAGAGGGGAAGGTTGTACATCCACACAAACACAGGACAGGTGCTATGTGTGCTTCTCTGGCTGCCAAACGGATTGACTCCATCGGTGCTCGCGCCCAGCACGATGTTCCTTCGATCGTTCCCAAATTCTGGGTTTTCGAAGTTCAACGCATGCCACTGGCTCGCATCCTTAGGGTGATTCTCGCTTCTTCTCCTCCCTATCCGCGTGCCAACGCAGGAGCTTTGCTACCTTATGGTCCATGAAATACCGCTGCAGACGAGGAGTGATCGGAAAGTACCACACCACTTTTCGAGGAGCTTTCTTCCTCTTCTTGTATCGAGTGACGTCGCACACCAGACATATGGTAGACTCCGCGTGCTCGTTGCGATAAATGATGCAATTGTTCATGCACACATGGTATTTCACGTGCGGTAAATCCAGAGGACATACGATTTTCTTCGCCTCCTCAAAACTGGACGGGCACTTGTTCCCCTTGGGAAGACGTTCGTGCCAGAATGACATGTTCTCGTCGAAGCATGCGTCGGTCATTTTGTGTTTTACCTTCATCTCCAGAGCCATGAGCGTTACTTTCAGGCAGGTATCCTCGGGCCTGCATCCTTCATACAATGGAGTAACCGCGTCTATCTCCAGTTGATCCAGCTTGGCTTTCTCTCGGGCGGCAGCTCTTGCATTATCCGTCTTCTTGAGAAGCAGCTCTTGAATATGAGGGTCATGCACCCAGCCCATTGATGGTCCATGGTCGTCTGCTCCGGCATCTTCATCTTCATGATCATGCCCTTCGTCTACTCCGGCATCTTCCGCATCATCATGTCCGGCATCTTCTACATGATGACTATGTACTGCATCTACTTCGTGATCATGTTCTGGAGATTCTTCGTCTTCTCGCCCGCCCTCGCCACGGTTGTCTTGCTGCTCTTCCTCATTTCTTGCCCGGCCCCCATGGACGACTTCATAATCATCTTCATCACCTTGCCACCGATAGCCATCCATGAAACCACGCAAGAGCAGGTGGTCCCGCACCTGTTCGGAATCCGGGTCCATAAGGCTCCTCAGCTTGCATCTTCGACACAGACATCTTATCTCCGTCTCGTTCTTTTGAAGCATCTCGGCCTTCGCGGAGCTCAAAAACCTATTCACGATTCCTTGGGTCATCGTGCGAACCATGGTCGCCTGCGGGGTAGAACAAAACGATATTTTAGAACCAAGTAAAATTTTGGCATGACTTTGCCTAAAAATAGGACCAAAAAGAATGCATAGTGCAAAATTCTCGCTGAAACAGAAATGAATCAACATTCCGGCAAAATATTGGCAACTATCGCATTTCAAATACTGGTACATGCAAACACAAACATATATGCAACACCACAAACATATGCAACACCACAAACATACATAGATCTAGCTAGGCCATAGAAAGTGCATGTGCATGTTGTTGGAGGGAGAAAAAAGTAGATCTACAACATAAAGAAAGCTTTCCCCTTACTTACCTATCAAAAAAGGTAATTTAACCACTTAATTTGGATGAATCTATGGTGCAAATGAGGCGAGGAGGAGGAGGCAGCCGAGACAAGCTTGGAGGAGGAGGTGGAGTGAATGAAGTGGGGAAGTGAGTGTGGTAGGTGGCTGTCCAAAATATCTAACTGGTCCCAGGTTACTAATGGAGCACCACCTACAAATGCGCCATTAGTAACCCTGGTTACTAATGACACACGAGTTAGGTAGTGCGCCATTACTAGTTTTGCAAAAAAATGTTAGTAGTGGCGCACCGTGTGTGTGGTGCGCCATTACTAGTTTCAACTAGTAATGGCGCACTATACACTAGTGCGCCATTACTAGTTGTGAAAAAAAAGTAAAAAAAATAGTTAGTAGTGGCGCACGGGGTGAGTGGTGCGCCATTACAAGTTAAAACTAGTAATGGCGCACTCTGCCCTGGTGCGCCATTACTAGTTTTGGAAAAAAGTTTGTTAGTAGTGGCACACCATGGGTGTGGTGCGCCATTAGTGTCCATCACACTAATGGCACACCAACACATGGTTCGCCACTGCTATATAGTAGTGGCGTACCACATGTGTGGTGTGCCATTAATGTCCATATTATCTATAGCCCTTTTCCTATTAGTGCTATTTACACCCCAAGGTGTTTGCTCTACCTTGTCGTGATGATGTTAGTCATATCATGCATATGTTGCCTTGCAATGCCTACTTTTGACATCATATATGTCATCTGCTTAGTTCAGAAATGTTCTGTAATGCCATCTATTATCATATATGGGAATTATGTTGTCTCATGTCTATTAGCCAGCCATAATACATGTGAAATCCGCAATGCCATCCTGTTTAACCAGGCATCATATATTTGAATGATATCTTGCCCATCCTTTTCTTCATTACATTTCCATTTGTCGACAATGTTTGTACATTAAACTACTCTTCCTGTGAATCAGCCATTTGGGTGGGAGATGGAAATATCTGGATTGAAAACAAGGCCTTCATAGTAGACAGTGCTACCTGTTGAAGCAGATCTCTTGTTGGGTCCCGATAGCTCCTCGGAGATGGATTCAGAGATAGATGACTAGTCCTATTCCCCCACCGAGGTGTATGCTCTAACTTGGCACGGTTATACTTCTCATATCATGCATATGGTGTCTTTCATTGCATAGTTTAGACATCATATACACAATATTCAACACCATGTTCTTAGTTCAGACATCATATCAAATGCCCTTTGTTTAGCATATAAATCACATATGTGAATTAAATAATGTGATCTTGATTACTTATTAACATGTAGGTGAATTATGTCATGCAATACTATTTAGTTATTCATCATATCTTTGAATTATGTTATGCTATGCTATCCACTTTAGATAGACATCATATATGTGAAATTATGTCATGCTACCCGTTTTTGTTAAAAAATATACATGTCAACTATTTCATGCCCTCTTGTTTCCACACTATCTATTGCATCTGTCTCTCATACAATGTCTGTACATTCAACTATGTTTCCTGTTTATCAGCCATTTGAATTGGAGTGGGTGATGCCAGTATCTAGCGGACTAAAAACACGGTATTCAAATAAAACAGTGCTACCTCTTGGTGGAGATTGCACCCCGGTTGTACATGCGCGAGAACCAGCCCTACCACACATAACTCAAACTCTCGCAGATTGTACCCCTACTACGTTGGACAGAGAACCAGCTTCACCCAATCTAACCCCAACCCCAGCAGATAATAACCCAGTTCCGATTGACACAACACCATCTCCACCACATAGCTCCCAAACAAGAGCAGTTAGTAAGGCAGCTCCAGTGCCCAAAGGGCCAGTAATACCACGGCGAACCCCAACTCCACCAGTTAGTAAGCCTATTCCTGTGGAGGAAGCACAACCAGCTAGTCGTAGTTTAGCATCTATCGTATTTTATGTTGTTAAATCGTATGTGCATATCTTCCTATCTTGGAAATATTATACTGAAGATGAAGGAAAATGCCAGTTGCAGGTGTTTGTCCAGGAGTTATGTGTAAGTAATGTTATTCATGGCAATCACTTTGCTTTGTCCCATACATCCTACCTCCATGATGGTTATAATACAGCAAATTTTCCCATTTTTCTCTATAGAGAAGGACTGATTTGGAAACTCAGGATGAGGTAACCTGTGCTAATACCTCTGCTATCTTCAAGAGTGCTTGGTGGTAGTATCGGAATTACCTGAAGAAAACGTACTTCACCAGCAAAGAAACTCATCAAATTCCCTTATGTTCTCATGAGACACATTTACTGGACGATGACTGGGAACGCCTTGTTCTGTATTGGTCCCGAACCAAGAATGTGGTAAGGTCTATGAGCTCATTTTCTATTTTTAAGTACTATATTCTTGCGTCTTACTGTACTCTGTTCATGTAGAACAAGTGCCTAAACCTGAAGAACAACTGTTCTAATTTAAGATTCCATTGCTATCATAGTTCAAAAAAGCGCTAAGCGTTAATTGTGTGTTTTGCCACCGCCTTGCACTTTATTGACCAAAGTGCATGCTTATGCGCAGTTATGCACAGATTAAGCATAGTTATGCGAAATGAGTTTTCCCAACGCCTAGAGCCTAGGCGCGCTTAAGCACTCGCTTAGGCGCGCCTTTTTTAACTATGATTGGTATCGTGCATACTGCTTTGCTCTTGTATCAATGTATTTACTCAAACAAACTTATTTTTAAATTGAAGGATCCAATCGAAACTCCAATAACACAGCAGGTATGTTCACGCATGTTTCTTTAACAGGTTTGCTCTCATCAATAGCTCTGTTGATTTCAATTTCAATTGTGTATACTGTTGACTTCTCATATCATGCACATTACTAGCATCACAACAGAGCCAATAGTGTTGTTGTACATGTAGACCCGTGGTACCCATCTGAAATCTTGTTGTGCCATGTAGTTTCCCACGCTTTGTATTCTTTCACTACTGCTTTGTCTTGAACTGATATGCTTTGAACCGTGTCTCTATTTTGATTTGGCAAGACAATGCAGTGACCATAGGACATAGATATATGTTTGTTTGATGCTTTTATTATGTACTAGTACTTGGCAGTAGAATACTTGGTAGTTTAATCCTGTCCACCTTACTAATGAACTGGTTCATCGAAATGAGTTTCATATACTAGTACATGTTAAACCTATTATGTGTCTGCTTGTTTCTTCTTTTAGAATGCTGACAGAATATTGGGGAAGAGTGCCTTATTAAGCAATGGTAAAGGAAGTAATGCAGGGAAGGATCAGGGTAGTGACACATCCTTGTTGGTCTCCAACAAAGCTGATAAAACAGCTAAGGAAGACTATCATGAAGACAGTGAGACAACCCCAAAGTCATGTCTTGGTTTAGTGTTCGAGTTACTGGCCACTACCACTTGCACAAGCTATTCAAGCTCACTGTCTGAATCAGTTCGGTTTCTTGAGTCTCAACTACAAGCTGAAAGACATCGATCAGCTGTGCTGCAACAAGAAGAGGAAGGACTGTGGAAGTCCTTGGAGCATTCAGATGCATACTTTCTGGTGCAACAGCAAGCGTTGGAGGATTTTAGCGCCGAACAGGACAAAGCTAATAAGCTTGCTAAGCTTATTTCCAGCATGGTGGAAACCCAAGATAACGTTTCTTGAGCTCTTCTGAAGTTGTTTCAGTTATGCTCTTGTTTTGCTCCCGCGTTTATTTGCACTGGTGGCCAATTTTGACGGCCAGTGTATGTAATATGCTGCTTTGTTCCCTATATTTGCATTGGTGGTGAACTTTGATGCCCAGTGGATGTAATATGTGTAATAGAGGTAATAGGCTAGCATTAATTGATTGCTTATTTATTTCCTTATTGTCTGGTTTAGTTGTTTGCTTGTAGTCACTGCAGTTCTTTTTCTGTGTTCTTCTAGTGGCCACAATAGCCTATTTTTGGTAACTAGGCCAAAATAATTATGGCAACACACGGACTGTTGTAACCATGGCCCCCCTGCGGGCTGTATGATCCATGGGCCTTCTACGGGCCGTAAGATCCATTGGCCTTTTATACGGTCCGTAGGATCGATGGGCCTTCTACGGGTCGTACGATCCATGGGCCTTCTACGGGCCATACGATCCATGGGCCTTCTACGGGGCGTATCATCATTTCACCAATTATGGGTCGTACTATTCATGGACCATAGCGGGTCGTTAATAGGCCATATTAGATAACTCTATGAAAACAGCCCAATTATTTTTTTGACATGAAAACAGCCCAACATATTAACGGGCCACAAACGGGCCGACTGTAACGACGGGCTGAATTTGGCCCACAAGCAGAAAATGATAGTAACGGTCCATAAGTAACCAAATGCCGAAAATGAACCAAAGAATAAATGGGCCCTGAGAAGGCCGAAAGATAACTTGGGCTGGAAACAACCCAGTGGAATAATGGGCGGTTAATGGGTATAAAGTATTACACTGTTCATTACGGGCCAGTTTCACCACAGGCTGTTAATGGGCCAAGAGTTACAAAGGGCATCATATGGGTCGAAAGATGTCATGGGCCATACATGGGCCGGAAGTTAAAATGGGCTGGAATAATATTGGACGGCCCAGATGAAGCTATTGGGCCTAATTCGGAGATGTCGTAACGGGCCCTGGGTTAGCGGGCTGTAAATGGGCTATATGCGAACATGACGTTAACAGGCTTTCCGTGGGCCGGCCCGCCACCTTTTGACCAAGTCAAACGGGCCGGCCTTTTCATAGGAATGGGCCTCTGTTGGGCCGTGCCATGTGTCAATGTATCATAGGTGCCTTGGGTCCAATGAGTGGATGACATCTATCCCAACGGTGAGCCGACACGTGTTTCCTCCAGCCAATGATGATTTTACACGTGGAAAATCCCCATTGGTCGGGGCTGTTAATGGGTTATTGGATCCAAAACCGGACCCGACACTACTAGGAAAACGGCTATAGATGGAATGGACACTAATGGCGCACCACATGTGTGGTGCGCCATTAGTATATAGCAATGGCGCACCACATACAGGTGCGCCATTAGTAATATATTACTAATGGCGCACCTGATGTGTGGTGCGCCATCAGAAGTTTTGAAAAAACTAATTCAAAAAAATTGTTACTAATGGCGCACCGTGGGATAGTGCGCCATTACTAGTTGACATAGTAATGGCGCACCACACCCACCGTGCGCCATTAGTAGTTTTGAAAAAAAAAGTAAAAAAAAAAATGTTAGTAATGGCGCACCTGTGGACAGTGCGCCATTACTAGTTTTAAATAGTAATGGTGCATTACTAGTTTTAACTAGTAATGGCGCACTGTCCACTGGTGCGCCATTACTAAGTTTTTTTCAAAAAAATTCAAAAAAAATTCAATTTTTTATTTTTTTGTCAAAACTAGTAAAGGCGCACTGTGGGGTGGTGCGCCATTACTAGTTTAACTACTAATGGCGCACCACCCCACGGTGCGCCATTACTAATTTGGCCCAACACCGAATGCACCCCCTTGTGGACTGCCTTTTCAGTTTTAAAAAAATAAAAGAAAATGATGGAAATGTCAAAAAAATAAAAGAAAATAAGTTTCCCATGTGATATGTGGTCTAGTTTTTGGGAAAATTTACAAATATGAATTTCGACTTTATTTGCAAAATCTCTCTGCAAATTTGTAAAATGGGCATAACTTTTGCATACGAACTCGGATTAAAAAGTTTTTTATATGAAAAATCATCTACTCGAAATGTTACATCCGAATTTAACTGGGGGAACCCCGTTAAATATTTTCAAAATCCCCAAAAACCTAACAAAAAAAGTTACGGGGCTTTCAAGATCTAGAGGCAAAAAAATTCAAACTTACTTGTGGCGCACCGTGGATGTGGTGCGCCACTAGTAACAGAATTATTTTTTTGGTTTTGAATTTTTTTTTTTTGAATTTTTTTCAAAAAATGATACGTAATATGACCGGGAAGTTTGAAATATTTTTCAAAATTTCATCATAGTCATGAACATGAACAAAGTCCTAGACATCAACAAGGTATAATAGGATTGATATGCTAGATATACCAACAAGTGCCTGTGAAGTGACCTGTTGCTGGGGTTGGATAGAACTTTGAAGTTAAGCGTGCTTGGGCTGGAGTAGTGTGAGGATGAGTGACCTTTCGGGAAGTTTGACCATGGAGTGCGATTTGACTTGAGATTAAGCATATTGACCCAAGATTAAGCCATAGTGACCTGAGATTAAGAAAAAACGAAAAAAATGAAAAAAAATTAAAAAATATAAAAAAAATTGAAAAAAATTTGTTACTAATGGCGCACTTCTATGTGGTGCGCCATTACCCTGGGAGGAATTCTAATGGCGCACTATGGGCAATTCTAATGGCGCACTACGTGGTGCGCCATTAGAACACCAGATACTAATGGTGTGATGCTAGTGGCGCACCAGTAGTGCGCCATTAGAAGGCAAAACTGGTGCGCCACTAGCATGCCTTTTCCTAGTAGTGCGATATCTTAACATCTTTCCGTTACGGTGGATGCCACGTGTCGGTCACCCTTGACGAAAGCACTTCTGTGACGCGCGATTTATCGTCATGGAAGTGGACACTTCCGTGATGATAATTTTGGTAATGTCATGGAACACTTCTACGACAGCACATGTATGACTATCTCGATTCTGTCATAAAATCGTCATGGATGTACATGCATGACAAAAAACGTGACCTACTGTGACAAACACGTATCATCACGGAAGTGTATTTTTTTGTAATGCAATAGGATATTTTTTCTATATTGCACACTGCGAGGCTCTTGTAAATAGCCACTAGTTCCTTCTTTTTTCTATGCCATATTATCATATCTATATTGACTTGTCCCAAATACAGAGGAAAGCCCACGCGGACCAAATAGAACCTGAACCGAATGCAGTGCAAATCTTCAAGGATTGGCACACCAGCAAGATGAAGGGCATGAGCACACCAGTTCATGCCGCTGTTGCAAGTCCTTACTCCTCCTACCTTCGACCTGATTGGTACTGTGAGGTGTTAATTTAACTGCTTCATTTGCAGCCAATGTCAGTTACTCTGTTTACTTTTATACACAGTTGTTTTAACGTACCATTTCACCTTACATGGTAAAAGAGATGAAGGATATTCTTTTGGTCTCGATCTGTAATCTAGTTGTGATGTTCACATGCGCACACAATGATACAATAGCCTGTTTGTTTTATATCTGTTTTCTCATGATATGAATGATGTCATACTATGTTCATCCTACTTTAAACCATGTCTCTTTATCCTTATATGTTAACGAACGGGAAGAAATAGACAATACAGTAGGCATGCTACATGGACATATGTTCCGAAAGTGATTCTATTATGTAGTTGGCACTACAATACATGGTCATGTATTACAGTAGTTAACCAAAATAAGTTATGTATAAATGTGAAACCTACTTTGTTTGTTTTTATCTCATTAGTAACTTATCTGGTACACTAATCTACAAGTTCAAACTTTCAGCAAGCTATGGAAAAATGATTGAACAACCACAACCACCTGAAGGTGACGAGGCTACCACAGGCACAATGTCACCTCTTGCTGCAGTGCGTCAGTATCTCTCCACAAACAGTGCAAAAAGCACCTTCCTGCATAATTCTGGGTTGGTTGTCAAGGTAACCTCGTCCAAATCGCCTACTGAACAAAATCTTTGGGCTAGACAGAGTGATATATCTGTGCTCCAGACACAAGTCCAAACCCTAATGGACGTCGTTCTGGAAACAAGAATAGTGCTTGACAATTCTCATCAAGATATGAATGGTTTTGAAACCAGACTACCTGACATTTGCTTCGTTGTTCAAGAGCAATGGCAGAAAAAAGGGGAAGATCGTGCTACTCCATCTGATTTTACAGCCTGAAACATTAGTAATCGGGTCAAATGGTTTGTTATTCTATACATCTAATGGTGCTTTTATTTGCAAGGACTATAAACTTTATGCCAACAGGCCTTTTGTTGTATGGTTGGAATTTATTTTGTTGTGATACAACATTTATGATGCTGCAAAAGGCTGCAGTAATTACGACACTATTTTTGTACATGGTAGGTTTATCTTAGTAATGTATTCGGCCGAAAGCTTCGTAGGAGCCCAACATGCCAACATTCATCGGGCCCATTCGAATTGGGCTAAAAACGATTATGGGCCAAAATTTTCATGTAGCCCACTAAAAATATCTGGGCCTAAATCGGCATAACCTTTCAAATTTTTCTGGTAGGCCTGTGACCATAGTGGGCCTTTAACAACCCTAAACATAATTTGGGCCCTTAGTAACAATAGGCCATTTACAGGTGTAAATATCTTGAGCTCGTAAAAAACATGGGCCTTTAATAGGCCGAAAGTGAGATTGGCCCCTGATTGTGCCAAATAACCCACTGGTCTTAGCAGGCCGAAATGATGTCCCATTTACAATGCTGATCGTTCATAGGCCAAAATTCAGACCGGTCATAAATGCGCTGACCTACTACACGTGCCTTTAACAGGCCGGAAGTTTGGTCGGGATTGATTAGTGTCATTTTTATATGGGCCGTTAGTAGGCCCGATGTGACGTTGGGCCACATCAGGCCCATGGATTTCATCTGACGTTAACAAGCGGAAGTCACAACAAGCTGAAAGTGGCCCAAATCTTTAGTGGGCCTCTAACAGGCCGAATGATAGACATGGCCGAATATGGCCCAAATCCTTCACGGTCGTTTATGGGCCGAAAGATTCAATGGCCTATAAATGGGCCCAAATCAAGGAGGACCTTTAATAGGCCCGAAACACACCGGGCCGTAATTCGGCCCAAATACTTAGCGGACTGTTAATGGGCTAGAGGTGACCATGGGCCGCGATGATGACAAGTTTAGGACGGCCTGTTGACGGGCCGATTTGACACTAGCCGTATGGGCATTAACTGAGAATGTTGGGCCTTTAGCTAGGCCGACCCATTATGGTCTGCAAAATCTTGTGGGCCTTTAGCTGGGCCTGCCCATTATGGTCCGCTAAATCTTGTGGGTGTTTAGTTAGGCCAACCCATTTAATCTTTATGGGCCACTTTTGGGCCGATCGACGTGTCAAAATATCATAGGCGCATCTCGCCCATTGGATGAGTGACACATGTGCCAATGCGGAACTGACACGTGGTTCCGTCAGCCAATGAGAATTTTACACGTGGAAAATCGGCATTGGTCGTAGTTGTTAGCGGGTTATCGGATCCAAAACCGGACCCGATAGCTTAACGGCGACCCTTACTGTGGATGCCACGTGTCGGTCACCCTTGACGAGAGCACTTCCATGATGCGGCATTTAGCGTCATGGAAGTGGACACTTCCGTGATGATAATTTTGGTAATGTCATGGAACACTTCTACGACAGCACAGGTATGACTATCTTGATTCTGTCATAAAATCATCATGGATGTACATGCATGACAGAAAACAGGACCTACTGTGACAAACACGTATCATCACGAAAGTGTATTTTTTTAGTCAGGTGCACAGGAACATTCCAGACATCCACCCGACAGCTATGATTGTTGTGTTCCAGTCAAACGTACGCAATCGTAAGATACGTTCAAGATGAACGTCCGGTTGCCCAAGACTGTGCATGAGCTATACACTTTGGCAGATAGGTGTGCCCGAACAAGGGAGGGGAGTACCGGCTAGGATACAGATATATGATATGTTCATGCATTAGTGGGATATAAGGTACGTACATGTATTTCTTCTTTACATACTCTACCCGTTGCAAGTATTGGTGCAACAATATTTCTCGTTCCTACATCACTGCCATCTTATTTATCCCTTGCAAGCCCAGGATAAGAAATGAATGGCTCTTTGTTGTTGCTAATGACCTACAACTGTGTGATCCAACAACAAAGAGGCGGTCTAGGTTTTGTTATACATGCACCATATTGGACAATCCACCTTGAATACTTGAGGGTCTTCTACAAGAGCATGCATGTAGTGTCAGAAAACGCCACATCCACACTGCGGAGAATATTCATTGTAAGCTTCCAACCATCTTTGGATCGAGTGATAAAACATTATCAACCATCATGCTTTCGTCATTAGTACCACATGGCAAAACACAAATATCTTCAAGGTGACATTTCTTAATTGATATCTCCATATTATAAATTATAAGTTTTTCAACATGAGCTGAATTGTTTTAATAGAACTAATGGGATGAGTTCTTTTAGTCAGCTATATTGGCACATGATCGGCAGACTTGAACCTTAACGATCAATAAAATTAACATATCATTAAGACTGTAATTGTATTTTTCATGATGGTTTTATTCTATGTGGGAGGCATGACAATATGGAATTTCCTTTCTATCCTAAGAAATTATTTTATGGATGGTACACATATAAGAAATTAATAATTGAGAATTTGTAAAGTCTCTTTCGATTAATACACAAATGCCTATGGTTATTTTTTTAATAGTACTGAATTTTCAAAACACACTTACATGTGTATTGTCCCATTTGCAAACGCAACATAGGAAAGCAAATTACATGAAGCGAGTTGAAATCATTTAGAGGCACGCTACTACTCACACAAAAATGTGATAGTCCTAATTTTGTGAACTAAGGAAAACACAGACAAGATTTGATTGAACGAAAAATCATAATCACAACTCCAGGGAAACAATGTCAGTGCAATCAGAAAGAACAATGCTATGAAAGGAGTGAGAGAAAGGTGGGTGGTTTCACATGTCAATTATTCAAGAATGTGACTCTAGAAAAAGAATATGAGTGCAATCAGAAAGAACAAGACTACAAAAGGGGTCAAAGAAAGGTGGGTGGTTTCAAAACTCTTGATGAATACATGTATATGTCTATTTAAATTTTTTTTGATGGAAGTTTGTAAGAGAGCTTCTGATAGTACAACATATATGAGTCCCCCAATTATTTTGCTTGAACCTAGGTGGTAAGACTATATGTCCACCAAGCTCAATTTCCCATATGCATACTTATATTACCATAGAATGCCAAGTGGAATAGGAAAAACAAGGAGCATGATAAAAGATGACCAATTGTGGGAGTGATATAGAGAACCTTACAAGAAATATCATGTAGGAAAAGAATTATATTATTAAATTAGATATTTACTATAAAAATGAACTAAATATAGCATATACATGATCAAAGAGAACAATGCATGATGATGCGAGGGAAAATGCTTCAGCAATTTTACATATTATATAGTAATAATTAGACATCTTATTCAATGGCCAAATAATATATGATGATGCTCTAGATCTTGGAGGCATATACACCATTGTGCTAAATTCACAGAGAAGGCGAATGCAGAAGGAGATCCCCCAGTTCAGATAAAAATTATCTATGTAGCTTACATTGTGGAATTATGAGGAATTAGAACAAATGCATCTTACAAATTGGAATTTTATCAAAGAATTAATACACTTTATATAAAGGAACATAGGGAATATTTTGTTATCGTTGAAGAATTTCTATAAAGGTTATTGGTATGAAGAGGAGATCGGGGGATAAGCAATACAAGAGGTAAAGTTTGAGACCTACATAGAAGTCCATAGCCTTATGTGCCAAGCCATGACAATTGTAATTTCTACAAAAATGTAATCATGTTCTCACAAGACATATACCTTTGATATAATGATGCACCATAATCGTACCAAAATAAATAATATTAAATATAACCATATGTAATCTAGCCGTGCAAATGTGTGGGTCACACTTCTAGTTTGTATATAAATCTTGTGTAAAAAATTCAGAATTTTTCGTCGCTTTTGTGATCTTCTAAAACTATTTTACTGGACATAAAATTTTCTGTTTTCCAACAAGATCAAATCAACTATCACCCAACATGATCCCAAAGACTTTGCTTGGCCCAAACACTAATTAAAACATAAAAAACACAATCATAATAGAGGCATAATTGTGAAAACACTCAAGAAAAGAAAGAAAAAGGCAAAAATAAATTTTATTCATTGGGTTGCCTCCCAACAAGCGCTATCGTTTTATGCTCCTAGCCAGGCTAATGCATAGATTCAAGTATTGTCATTTTTAGTTTCCAACTCCTCAATCAAACACTTATAATTCTTTAAAGATTTGGCATACAAATTTTCAATAACAATACTTCTAGGAACAAGATTGAAAAATTCATTCTTGCAAATAAGGTCTTTTACCATTTCAACAAAATTGGGGTGAATACTAATCATCTTAAGATCTTATTTGTTATTATTAGATGTTGTACCCTTTTTTAGTGACTTGATTAATCATGCCAATTTTTTTGAGAGCTTTTTCAATAGTTTTAGTGGAAGAAAAAGTTGTGCTTAGATTACTAAAAATTTCTTCCAACTTATCAAGTCTAGCGGGGCTCTCTTCTATTCTCTCATTGAACGCGGGTTCTTGTTCGTTTAGTACTTTAAGAGCATCCCCAGCTTTAGACCCAATTCTATTAGCAAGATTGGCATCCTTTTATCTAATTTTTCAATGTTTTCTTTACTGAGCATTTTATTTTCAATAGCATCTAACCTTTCCATAACATGCTCGAGAGTTAAAGTTGTTTCATTCATCATAAGAGGTGGTTAACCCACTAGATTTCCCATAGCATTAAAAGAATATAAAGAAGTACACATCAAGAAATTTCCACCGGTAATCGTATCAAGGAAAAATCTATACCAAGTAGTGATCCCCACATAAAAAGAGCGAAGAAGAACAACGGTAGATTGCTTACAAACAGATCTATTATGAGCATTGCAAATCCTGTACCAAGCATCTTCTAGATTCTCCCCTCCCATTTGTTTGAAATTAAAAACTTAGTTCTCAGGGGTGCACGCAATAGAGGAAGAACTATCCCTAACAACAAAAGAGGCAAGCAAGATTGTACACAAAACAGATCTGACGAGAAAACTGCGAACAAAAAAGAGAGCGAATAAAACAACAAATTTTTGTGAAGTGGGGGAGATGAAAATGAGAGGCAAATGGAAAACAATGTAAATTGTAAGGAGATGAGATTTGTGATTAGGAACCTGATAGATGTTGATGATGTCTCTCGGGCAATGGCGCCAAAAATTCCTTATGATGTTGCTTGAACTACGTCGGTATTTCCCCAAAGAGGAAGGGATGACGCAGCACAGCTATGGTAAGTATTTCCCTCCATTATGAAACCAAGGTATCAATCGGGTAGGACAACCAAGCAACACAATGTAAACGGTACCTGCACACAAAGAACAAATAGTTGCAACCCGACGATTAGGAGGGGTTGTCAATCCCTCAACGGGTAACGGTGCCAGAAATTGTCAAGTGAATGGGACAAAATTTGTGATAGATTGGATAAATAGATCTCAATAAAATATGAAATAAAATAAGTAATAAAAAATTGCAGCAAGGTATTTTTTGGTTTTTGGAATAATAGATCTGAAAATAAAAGCGAATAATAGATCTCAAAGCAAATATGATAAAGAATAGACCCGGGGGCCGTAGATTTCACTGGTGGCTTCTCTCGAGAGAAGTAGCATCTGGTGGGTAAACAAATTACTATTGGGCAATTGATAGAACCTCTAGTAATTATGATGATATCTAGGCAATGATCATTACATAGGCATCACGTCCAAGATTAGTAGACCGACTCCGACCTCCATCTACTACTATTACTCCACACATCGACCGCTATCCAGCATGCATCTAGTGTATTAAGTTCATGGAGGAACGGAGTAATGCAATAAGAACGATGACATGATGTAGACAAGATCTATTCATCTAGGAATAGACCCCATCTTGTTATCCATAATAGCAATGATACATGTGTGTCTGGCTGCCCCTTCTTTCACTGGGAAAGAAAACCGCACGATCGAACCCATCACAAAACTCCTCTTCCCATGGCAAGAAAAATTGATCTAGTCGGCCTAACTAAACCAAAGATTCGAAGAAGAAATACGAGGCTATAAGTAATCATGCAAATAAGAGATCAAAGAAAACTCAATTAACTTTCATGGATATAGATCTGATCATAAACTCAAAGTTCATCGGATCCCAACAAACACACCACAAAAAGAGTTACATCAAATAGATCTCCAAGAGACCATTGTATTGAGAATCAAAAGAGAGAGAGGAACACATCTAGCTACTAACTAGGGACCCGCAGGTCTATGATGAACTACTCACACATCATCGGAGAGGCACTAGAGGATGATGAACCCCTCTATGATGGTGTCTAGATTGGATCTGATGGTTCTGGAACTTGTGGTGGATGGAATTGCGTTTCGACGACTCCCCTAGGGTTTTATGAATATTGGGGTATTTATAGAGTGACGAGGTGGTGCGGGAGGCGGCCGAGGTGGGCACAACCCACCAGGGTGCGCCTGGTCCCCCAGGCGCGCCCAGGTGGGTTGTTCTCCCCTCGGAGCCCCATCTGGTACTTCTTTGGCCCAAGTTGTGTCTTCTGGTCTGTAAAAAATTGCCAATTTTTTTTGCTGCGTTTGGACTTTGTTTGGTACTGATATTCAGTGAAGTAAAAAACAAGCAAAAATAGCAACTGGCACTTAGCACTATATCAATAGGTTAGTCCCAAAAAATGATATAAAGTTGATATAAACAAGTAAAACATCCAAGAATGATAAAATAACAGCATGAAACAAGCAAAAATTGTAGATATGTTGGAGACTTATCATATTCCCACTTCCCACTGTCTTCCCTCTCTGCTTTTCCTGGAGTGGGAAGTGATCAGACTTCCCTGGTGTTGGATACCGGGGCTAGGAAATCTTCAACCCCAAAATGTTTAGGTCTGAAAAATGGTGGTTGTCTCTACCTAGTTTCCATCAGATGGTTAGAGAAGCATGGAAATTTGTGTCTTCTTCTGTCTCTTCTGTTCACAATTGTCTTACCAAAACCAGGGTCCTTAGGAAAAATTCCAAAGGTTTGAGTATTAATAGTTGGGGAAAGTTGCATGGGAAACATAAATTTTCCTACGCTCACCAAGATCAATGTAGGAGATGACCATCTACGAGAGGAGAGATTGCATCTACATACCCATGTAGATCACTAAGCGGAAGCACTAAGAAACGCGGTTGATGTAGTCGAACGTCTTCATGATCCAATCATGATCCGTCCCGCGAACGTCTTCACGATCCAATCATGACCGGTCCCGTGAACTCACGATCTAAGTGCCGAACGGACAGCACCTCCGCGTCTAACACACGTACGGCTTGATGAGGCCTTCATCTCCTCGATCCAGTGAGCGGTTGTGAAGCAGTAGCTCGAGTCCTCCGGCAGCACGATGGCGTGGTTGCGGTGGTGGTGGCGGAATCTCAGCAGAGCTTCGCTAAGCGCTACAGAGAGGCGGGGGAATGCGAGGGAGAGGAGAAGCAGTGCCGTGGCGTGGAGATGCGTTCTCTGGGGTGCGGCTACCATCTCTCTACCTCTCTATATATAGGGGAAGGGAGGAGGGGGTGGCACCCCTAGGGTTTCCGCTAAGGGGCGGTGGCCATGGCAGATAGGATCTCCCCTAGGGTGAGTTGCCCCCCAAGTGGGGAGGTGGGAAGCCCTAGGGGGCGCCCCCAACCCTCCTGGTTATGTGAGATGTGGTGAGAGGGGAGCTCGGCCCCTTAGTGGGTTGGTTTGCCCTCTCCCATTGGCCCATGGGGACCTCCAACACTTGTCTCCCCCCCCCCCGGAGACCCTTTCGATGACGCTACTCATCACCCGGTACCCCCGGAACAATTCCGGGCTCCAATACCCTTCGTCCAATATATCGATCTTCACCTGCGGACCATTCCGGAGTTCCTCATCACATCTGGGATCTAATCCGAGACTCCGAACAATCTTCGATAACCACCATAATGACTCAACTATACTTATATCATCACCAAACATTAAGTGTGTAGACCCTGCGGGTTCGAGAACTATGCAGACATGACCAAGACACCTCTATGGTCTATAAACAATAGCGGGACCTGTATGCCCATATTGGTTCCCACATATTCTACGAAGATCTTATCGATCGAACCTTGACGTCAATGATTCAGCTAATTCTGTATGTAGTTCCATTTGTCTATCGGTATGTTACTTGCCCGAGATTCGATCGTCGGTATCTCCATACCTAGTTCAATCTCATTACCGGCAGGTCTCTTTACTCATTCAATAATACAAGATCTCATGGCTAACTGATTAGTCACATTTCTTGCAAGCTCATTGTGATACTGTATTACCGAGTGGACCCTAAGATACCTCTCCATCATACAGAGTGAAAAATCCAAGTCTTGATCCATGCCAACTCAACAGACACCCTCGGAGATACCTATAGAGAACCTTTATAGTCACGCAGTTACGTTGCGACATTTGGGACACCACAAGGTACTCCCCAGTGTCAATGAGTTGCATGATCTCATGGTCATAGGAACATATACTTGACATGCAAAAAATGATAGCAATAAACTTGACACGATCATATGCTATGTTCATTGTTTGAGTCTTGTCCATCACATCATTCTCCTAATGATGTGATCCCGTCATCAAATGGCAACTCATGTCTATGAATCGGAAACCATAGCCATCCTTGATCAACGAGCTAGTCCGGTAGAGGCTCACTAGGGACATGTTGTCTATGTACCCACACATGTATTTGAGTTTCCAATCAATACAATTATAGCATGGATAATAAACGATTATCATGAACAAGGAAATATAATGATAACCAAATTATTATTGCCTCTAGGGCATATTTCCAATAGTCTCCCACTTGCACTAGAGTCAATAATCTAGTTCACGTCGCCGTGTGATTGACACTCATAGTTCACATCACCATGTGACTAACACCCAAAGAGTTTACTAGAGTCAATAATCTAGTTCACATCACCATGTGATTAACACTCAGTGAGTTATGGAGTTTGATCATTTTATGCTTGTGAGAGAGGTTTTAGTCAAAGGGTCTACAACTTTCATATCCGTATGTACTTCGTAAATATTTATGTCATATTGTAGATGCTGCTACCACGCTCCACTTGGAGCTATTCCAAATGGTTTCTCCACTATACGTATCCGGTTTTCTACTCAGAGTCATCTGGATAGTTGTTAAAGCTTGCATCAATGTAACGTTGTACGCCGAACTCTTTATCCCCTCCATAACTAAGAGACATTTCCTGATTCCTCACAGGACAATTTTGACCGCTATCCAGTGATCCACTCCTAGGTCACTTTTGTACCCCCTTGCCAGACACGTGGCAAGGAACACATCAGTAGCGGTACACACGATGGCATACCGTATAGAGCCTATGGCTATGGCATAGGGGACGACCTTCATCCTTTCTCCTTCCTCTGTGGTGGTCGACCTTTGAGTCTTACTCAACTTCACACCTTACAACTCAGGCAGGAACTCCTTCTTTGACTGTCCATTTTGAACTCCTTCAAAATCATGTCAAGGTATGTGCTTTGTGAAAGTCTTATCAGGCGTCTTGATCTATCTCTATAGATCTTGTTGCCCAATATGTAAGTAGCTTTACCCAGGTCTTCCTTTGAAAAACTCCTTTCAAATAACCCTCTATGCTTTCCAGAAATTCTATATCGTTTCCAACCAACAATATGCCATCTACATATACTTATCAGAAATGTTGTAATGCTCCCACTCGCTTTCTTGTAAATACAAGTTTCTTGCAAACTTTGTATAAACCCAATAGCTTTGATCACCTCATCATAGCATATGGTCCAACTCCGAGATGCTTGCTCTAGTCCATAGAAGAATCACTGGAGATTGCATACGTTTTAGCATCCTTAGGATCAACAAAACCTTCTGGTTGTATCACATACAACCTTTCCTCACGGAAACCGTCAAGGAAACTTTGTTTTGACATCTGATACGTCTCCAACGTATCTATAATTTTTGATTGTTCCATGCTATGAAATTATCTGTTTTGGATGTTTAATGGGCTTTACTATGCACTTTTATATTATTTTTGGGACTAACCTATTAACCGGAGGCCCAGTCCAAATTGTTGTTTTCTGCCTATTTCAGTGTTTCACAGAAAAGGAATATCAAACGGAGTCCAAACGGAAAAGAAACCTTTGGGAGAGTCGTTTTTGGAACAAATGCAATCCAGGAGACTTGGATTGGGAGTCAAGAAAGAAACAAGGAGGCCACGAGGCAGGAGGGCGCGCCCAGGGGGGTAGGCGCGCCCCCACCCTCGTGGGCCCCTCGTGGCTCCCCAGACCGACTTGTTTCACCTACATATACTCATATACCCTAAAAACATCCGAGAGCACCACGAAACCCTATTTCCACAGCCGCAACCTTCTGTACCCATGAGATCCCATCTTGGGGCCTTTTCCGGTGCTCCACCGAAGGGGGAATCGATCACGGAGGGCTTCTACATCAACACCATAGCGTCTTCGATGACTTGTGATTAGTTTACCACAGACCTTCGGGTCCATAGTTATTAGCTAGATGGCTTCTTCTCTCTCTTCGATTCTCAATCCAAAGTTCTCCTCGATCTTCTTGGAGATCTATTCGATGTAATACTTTTTGCGGTGTGTTTGTCGAGATCCGATGAATTGTGGGTTTATGATCAAGATTATCTATGAACAATATTTGAATCCCCTCTGAATTCTTTTATGTATGATTTGTTATCTTTGCAAGTCTCTTTGAATTATCAGTTTGGTTTGGCCTACTAGCTTGATCTTTCTTGCAATGGGAGAAGTGCTTAGCTTTGGGTTCAATCTTGCGGTGTCCTTTCCCAGTGACAGCAGGGGAAGCAAGGCACGTATTGTATTGTTGCCATCAAGGATAAAAAGATGGGGTTTATATCATATTGCTTGAGTTTATACCTCTACATCATGTCATCTTGCCTAATGCGTTACTCTGTTCTTATGAACTTAATACTCTAGATGCATGCTGGATAGCGGTCGATGTGTGGAGTAATAGTAGTAGATGCAGAACCGTTTAGATCTACTCGTCGCAGATGTGATGCCTATATACATGATCATGCCAAGATATTCTCATAACTATGCACTTTTCTATCAATTGCTCGACAGTAGTTTGTTCACCCACCGCAATACTTATGATATCTTGAGAGAAGCCACTAGTGAAACCTATGGCCCCCGGCTCTACTTTCCAATCTATATCATAAAAATACCAAAAATATTTATCTTATTATCTCTATCAGGTCTCACTTTTGCAAGTGGCCGAGAAGAGATTGACAACCCCTTTATCGCGTTGGTTGCAAGGTTCTTATTTGTTTGTGCAGGTACGAGGGATTTGAGTGTAGCCTCCTACTGGGTTGATACCTTGGTTCTCAAAAACTGAGGGAAATATGTACGTTACATTGCTGCATCACCCTTTCCTCTTCAAGGGAAAACCAACGCATGCTCAAGAGGTAGCAAGAGGGATTTCTGGCACTGTTGCCGGGGAGTCTACGCACAAGTCAAGACATACCAAGTACCCATCATAAACTTTTATCCCTCGCATTACATTATTTGCCATTTGCCTCTCATTTTCGTCCCCCACTTCACCCTTGCCTTTTTATTCGCCCTCTTTTTCCCGTTCGCCTCTTTTTCGCTTGCCTCTTATGTGCTTGTGTATTGGATTGTTTGTCACGATGGCTCAAGATAATACTAAATTGTGTGATTTTTCCAATACCAACAACAATGATTTTCTAAGCACTCTGATTGCTCCTATTAGCGATGTCGAATCTTGCGAAATTAATGCTGCTTTGTTGAATCTTGTCATGAAAAATCAATTCTCTGGCCTTCCTAGTGAAGATGCCTGTACACATCTAAACAACTTTGTTGATTTGTGCGATATGCAAAAGAAGAGAGTTGTAGATAATGATATTTTTAAATTGAAGCTATTTCCATTTTCACTTAGAGATCGTGCTAAAACTTGGTTTTCGTCTTTGCCTAAAAATAGTATTGATTCTTGGAATAAGTGCAAAGATGCTTTTATCTCTAAGTATTTTCCTACCACTAAGATTATCTCTCTTAGAAACGATATTATGAATTTTAAGCAACTTGATCATGAACATGTTGCACAAGCTTGGGAGAGAATGAAACTAATGATACGTAATTGCCCTACACATGGTTTGAATTTATGGATGATTTTACAAAAAAATTATGCCGGATTGAATTTTGCTTCTAGAAATCTTTTAGATTCGGCCGGGGGAGGCACTTTTATGTAAATCACTTTAGGAGAAGCTACAAAACTCCTAGATAATATTATGATTAATTATTTTCAATGGCACACCGAAAGATCTACTGGTAAAAAGGTTCATGCGATAAAAGAGATTAATGTTTTGAGTGGAAAGATGGATGAACTTATGAAATTGTTTGCTAATAAGAGTGTTTCCTCTGATCCTAATGATATGCCTTTATCCACTTTGATTTAAAATCATAATGAATCTATGGATGTGAATTTTGTTGGTAGGAACAATTTTCGTAACAACGCTTATAGAGGAAAGTTTAATCCTAGGACGTTCCCTAGTAATTCCTCTAATAATTATGGTAATTCCTATAACAACTCTTATGGAAATTTTAACAAGTTGCCCTCTTATTTTTAGATTAGTGTTAAAGATTTTATGATTTCTCAGAAGAATTTCAATGCTTTGCTTGAAGAAAAATTGCCTAAGATTGATGAGTTGGCTAGGAACGTGGATAGAATATCTCTGGATGTTGATTCTTTGAAACTTAGATCTATTCCACCTAAGCATGATATCAATGAGTCCCTCAAAGCCATGAGAATTTCCATTGACGAGTGCAAAGAAAGAACCGCTAGAATGCGTGCAAAAAAGTTTGCTTTGTAAAAGCAAGTTCTTCTAGTTTTCATGATAATAGGGATGAAGATCTAAAAGTGATTGATGTGTCTCCTATTAAATCTTTGTTTTGAAATATGAATCTTGATAATGATAGGACTAGAGATCAGTCAACTTTAGTTAAAAGGCGTCCCAATGATTCAGAGTTTTTAGATCTTGATGCAAAAATTGGTAAAAGTGGGATTGAAGAGGTCAAAACTTTACATAGCAATGAACCCACTATTTTGGATTTCAAGGAATTTAAGTATGATAATTGTCCTTTAATAGATTGTATTTCCTTGTTGAAATTCGTGTTAAATTCTCCTCATGCTTATAGTCAAAATAAAGCTTTTACTAAACATATCGTTGATGCTCTAATGCAATCTTATGAAGAAAAACTTGGATTAGAAGTTTCTATCCCTAGAAAACTTTATGATGAGTGGGAACCTACTATTAAAATTAAAATGAAAGATCATGAATGCTATGCTTTGTGTGATTTGGGTGCTAGTGTTTCCATGATTCCAAAAACTTTGTGTGATGTGTTATGTTTCCGTTAATTTGATGATTGCTCTTTAAACTTGCACCTTTCGGATTCCACCATTAAGAAACCTATGGGAAGGATTAATGATATTCTTATTGTTGCTAATAGGAATTATGTGCCGTAGATTTTATTGTTCTTGATATAGATTGCAATCCTTCATGTCCTATTATTCTTGATAGACCTTCCCTTAAAACGATTGGTGCAATCTATTATATAACTAAAATAGAAGTAAAACAGGCCATCACGTTTATCCACATAGATTAAATTATCTCAACCATCAATTTTAGATATAAACGATCAAGATTTAAAGATATAAACATTACATACTAATATAGTGTACCAACATTGTTTTGCAAAGCAAGTATGTCACGTACATCCTTAAAAAAATATGTCACGTAGTACATCTATCTACGATGGAAAAAAAGTCAACGCCGTTCACGTATAGAAAAAGGGGCATCTAAATCTATCATCATGTGTGTTGTACGGGCAAATAAGGAAACATCTAATCAAGTCCGATTTGACGTCTAATAGAAAAAGAAAAAACAAAGGGCAGCGTCCGTACATGGGATCACCTTGCACCCAGCGGCCCATGCTCTTGATAGTGCCAAACACCAAGAGGCCAGCGAGGTCCCAAAAAAAACCCAGGATGTTGGCGCCCCCAAAAAAGCAAGTGGTAGGCAACACTTCCAAAAAAATAGAAATAAACAGTAGGCAATAGATCGAGTTCAAAAAAAACAGTAGGCAATAGATATGCTAAGGAAAAATAGCAGGCAATTGGTACAGATTTATGTGCGGCATTATTAATAAGAAAATTATATACATGATGATTAAGCTTATATCCAGTCGCACGCTTTTTACATGTAACCCATCGGGCCAATTCATTCTTACATGATATATACAAGATTTTGTGCGGCATTATGAAAAAAATATCTGTTGATGCTAATTGTCACAATTGAGATTAGAAGATAGAAGGAGTTATATAAAACAATGACCATGTACAAATTTTGATTGACACGTACAAGGGTAGAAGCAATTATGCACATATAATTTTTGAAAAACAAATATGGACTTGCAAGGAACCTAGATCAACCATCATTAGTTTTTTTGGGCCTCGAAGTCACATATCTGTACATGAAATAGTTTTTGAGAAAAAGAAGTTATGGACATACTTCCAGTCATAATTTCTTTTTTTTTACCTTCAAGTCACATATCTATACATGGAAATAATTTTCGAAAAAAAAGATTATGGACATAAAAAAGAAACCTACGTCAAATCACTATTTCATTTTTTTGGGCTTTCAACTCACGTATCTATACGTGGAAACAATTTTAGAAAAACAAATTTACGGACATGCAGGGAAACCTATGTCCAATCACTATTTTTTTTGGGGGGGGGGGGGGGGGGGGGCTTCAAATCACGTATCTATACATGGCAACAAAAAAGCGAGATTCAGTCCAACTAGGAGTACTCCTAGGACACGCACGATACCAATGCTAATTAATTTAGAAAGTCCAATATGTATCAGAAGTAAACACTGATTGATCCGCGAAGAATACTTCAAAAAAAAGGATTTACATGAAATAATTTTGGTTGACGCGTAAAGTGTAGAACCAGATTAGGGACACGCGACTTTCGCAAAACATAAATTATGCACATGCAAGGGAGCCTACATCCAATCACTCTTTTGGGGGCTTCAAGTCACATAATATCTTACACGGAAATATTATCCAATCAACGGGTAACACGCAGATGCATCCATACTCTTGCACGATGTAAAAACTGTATTACTCTATCATTACATATTATTAAGGTCCACAAATAATATAGGACTCTCATAAGTGTCATATGTGTGGCACGAAGCAAATCCGACCTAACTTCTTTTATGGCGAGTTTAGTTATCTGAGGATGGTAACTTTAGTTGTGAAGCATATCAACTTTCTGTTTGGATGACAAGTTTCAGTTTTTTTGTTGATTGTTTTTAGTTCGGATGGCAACTTTAGTGTAAAAAAAAGCGCGGTGTTACTTTATGCTACACGTGTGACACTTATCATTTGTGATATTATATATAAGTGAATCTTGATTTAGGAAATTTTCATAAACATCGGTACAAAAGATCTCAAGAAATTTGATGTTCCCAAAAGTTGAAGAAACCACTAAGGGATTACAAGCACATGTTTTAGCTCACTAACCTTACGTTAAAATTTACTGCCGTGCCCATTTTATTTTTTCTAAGGGAACCATTTTCATGTTTAATCATAAAGATTGGTCGGTAGCTAGAATGCAACTCTTATTATGTGGATTATATGGATAGAGAGTAAAAAAATTATTTCAATTTAACATATGAGAAATTTCTTATGATGAATAAATAATTAACTTGATGGATAAATAATACAACACTCTTTGCCTAGAGAGCTAAAATTTGGAATTATTTAATGACAATTTAGGAAAGTAAAAAAATGAAATATGGAGTATTTATTGAGGTATAAACTCAATTAAAATTTGATGAACATACACATGACCATGTTGTTGTTGAGGTGATTCGTGCCACGATGAGTAGAAAAGAATGAGCCATCATCTTTATTTGCCACACAATTGTTGTTGGTAGTTGTGAGATGTAACAATTCAAGGGTGACTAGATTAAAGAGGCATGGCACTTGACAAAGAGATGGTAAAAGACCATTTTAAATTAGAATCTTGGAGAAGAGAATAGTAGCGAGTGTACATAGGTCGTTTAATACACATGTTTGTCATAGCAAAACTTGATGAAGTTCTTTGCAGACAAAGGAAGTTAGAATCTAATTTTTTACTCAAGTGTGGGCATGTGAATAATATGCATGTCCATTTTGCTATTGCTACTGGCACGATGAGCAGGTGGGAGAGACACAAAGCAGAATAAGAGAAGCAAGAGTAGAGAAGCATACAAAATTTTCAAAAGTTAATAGAAATTACACATTGTTGTACGAAATGTGGAGATTAGTACCAAAGTTGTAGTCTTCGCATGGTAGAGCTTCAATAATAAAGTATTAGGTCCATAACTATGTGTATCGACCTATTTGTCAGATAATGCAAATGCCGCCTTAATAGGATATGCTAAAACTATTGCATTGAAAGAAAGATATTATCGGTAGACCACTTCCGAGCTCAAGCTCAGCTGCACCCGCCGTGATGAAAAAAAAATCAAAACAAATACGAGAAACATTCAAAAAATACCATTTTTTGTGTGGTACATAATTTGATGCTTGAGGCCACTCCAACTTTCAAATCATTTGGACATCTCAGCAGCTCTCAGCAAAAAGGACAAATTTGGGGTTTGTAAAAATGTTTACTGTTCACACACTGTTCTAACCCGATTTGTCTTTTTGCTGAGAGCTGCTCAGATGTGAAAATGATCTAAAAATTGGAGCGGACCTCGGGCAATAAATTTTCTACCATGCAATTATTTTGAACCTTTTTGAATCTTTTGTGATTTTTTCTAACTGGGTGCAGATGAGCCTGGGCATCGAAACGCCACACTCAGATATTATCGAAATATTTAATGTAATTGTATGTAACAATAACAAAAATAATCCGAAACAATCCAATGCCGATTTGAGTGCCAAGTCAAAACACTTTACTGATTCATAAAATGACTGATTTATATATTATGAAAAGGTGTTGTCATGTAATACAATTAATGTAACCCATATAAAATATATATACTTGAACATCTCAAAATTAAAATAAGATACACAAAATGTATTTAAATCTAGCCGCGCAAACGCGCGGGCCACACCGCTAGTTATTGATATGAAAGAAGGAAATGTTAGATTCCAATTTCCATTAAGGAGAGGCACGAAACTCTTTCCTAGGAAGAAAATCAAATTACCTTATTTATCTATTATGAGAGCTACCTATGAATTGAATACCAAACATGATAATACCTAGATCTATTCTCGCTTTAATGCCTAGGTAGGGGTGTTAAACGATAGCGCTTGTTGGGAGGCAACCCAATTTTTTTGTGATCTTTGATTTTTGTTCTTGTTTAGCAATAAATAATTCATCTAGCCTCTGGTTAGATGTCGTTTTATGTTTTAATTAGTGTTTGTGCCAAGTAAAACCTATAGGATCATCTTGGGTGATAGTTAATTTGATCTTGCTGAAAAACAGATACTTTTGCACGCACGAGAATAATTTTTCATAAATCACAGGAACGTTATTTTCAGTTGATTATTTCTTCAGAACATTAATAAACAAATTTTCTAGGACTTCCTATTTTGGTAGAATTTTTGGGATTCCAGAAGTATTCAAAAGTTACAGATTGCTACACACTGTTCTGTTTTTGACAGATACTGTTTTTCGTGTGTTGTATGGCTAGTATCGGGGGGTATGAACCATAGAGAAGTTGGAATGCAGTAGGTTTAACACCAATATAAATAAAGAATGATTTAATTACAGTACCTTAAAGTGGTGGTTTGTTTTATTTCGCTAACGGAGCTCATGAGATTTTCTGTTGAGTTTTGTGTTGTGAACTTTTCAAGTTTTTGGGTAAGGATTTGATGGATTATGGAATAAGGAGTGGCAAGAGCCTAAGCTTGGGGATGCCAATGGCAACCCAAGGTAAAATTCAAGGACAACCGAAATCCTAAGCTTTGGGATGCCCCGGAAGGCATCCCCTCTTTCATCTTCGTCCATCGGTAACTTTACTTGATGCTATATTTTTATTCACCACATGATATGTGTTTTGCTTGGAGGGTCTTGTATGATTTGAGTCTTTGTTTTATAATTTACCACAATCATCCTTTCTGTACACACCTTTTGGGAGAGACACACATGAATCGGAATTTATTAGAATACTCTATGTTCTTCACTTATATCTTTTGAGCTAGATAATTTTGCTCTAGTGCTTCACTTATACCTTTTTAGAGCACGGTGGTGGTTTTATTTTGTAGAAATTATTCATATCTAATGCTTCACTTATATTATTTTGAGAGTCTTTTAGAACAACATGGTAATTTGCTTTGGTTATAAAATTAGTCCTAATATGATGGGCATCCAAGTTGGGTATAATAAAAACTTTCATATAGAGTGAATTAAATACTATGATAAATTTGATACTTGGTAATTGTTTTGAGATATAAAGGTGGTGATATTAAGAGTCATGCTAGTTGGGTAATTATGAAATTGAGAAATACTTGTGTTAAAGTTGGCAAGTCCCGTAGCATGCACGTATGGTGAACGTTGGGTGACAAATTTGAAGCATGGGGTGTTCTTTGATTGCCTTCCTTATGAGTGGAGGTCGGGATCAAGCGATGGTTAACTCCTACCAACCCTTCCCCTAGGAGCATGCGTAGTAGTACTTTGCTTTGAGGGCTAATAAACTTTTGCAATAAGTATATGAGTTCTTTATGACTAATGTGAGTCCATGCATTATACACACTCTTACCCTTCCGCAATTTGCTAGCCTCTACGGTACCGTGCATTGCCCTTTCTCACCTTGAGAGTTGGTGCAAACTTCACCGGTGCATCCAAACCCCGTGATACAATACGCATAAACCTCCTTATATCTTCCTCAAAACATACACCATACCTACCTATTATGGCATTTCCATAGCCATTTCGAGATATATTGCCATGCAACTTTCCACCGTTCCGTTTATTATGACATGCTCCATCATTGTCATATTGCTTTGCATGATCATGTAGTTGACATCGAATTTGTGGCAAAGCCACCTTTATAATTCTTTCATAAATGTCGCTCTTGATTCATTGCATATCCCGGTACACCGCCGGAGACATTCGCATAGAGTCATATTTTGTCCTAAGTATTGATTTGTAATTCTTGAGTTGTAAAAAAATAGAAGTGTGATGATTTCCATTATTAGAGCATTGTCCCATGTGAGGAAAGAATGATGGAAGCTATGATTCCCCCACAAGTCGGGATGAGACTCCGGACGAAATCAAAAAAAGAAAAAAAAAGAGGCGAAAGAGGCCCAAATAAAAAAATAAAAGAAAAAGTGAGAAGGGACAATGTTACTATCCTTTTTCCACACTTGTGCTTCAAAATAGCACCATGATCTTCATGATAGAGAGTTTCTTATTTTGTCACTTTCATATACTAGTGGGAATTTTTCATTATAAAACATGGCTTGTATACTCCAATGATGGGCTTCCTCAAAATGCCATAGGTCTTAGTGAGCAGGCAAGTTGGATGCACACCCACATAGTTTCTTTTTGATGAGCTTTCACACATTTATAGCTCTAGTGCATCCGTTGCATGGCAATCCCTACTTCTCGTATTGACATCAATTGATGGGCATCTCCATAGCCTGTTGATTAGCCGCGTCAATGTGAGACTTTCTCCTTTTTTGTTTTCCCACATAATCCCTATCATCATACTCTACTCCACCCATAGTGCTATGTCCATGGCTTATGCTCATGCATTGCGTGAGGGTTGAAAAGGCTGAAGCACGTTAAAAAGTATGAACCAATTGCTTGGCCGAAACCGGGGTTGTGCATGATGGGAGCATTTTGTGTGACGAAAATGAAGCATGGCCAAACTATATGATTTTGTAGGGATAAGCTTTCTTTGGCTATGTTATTTTGATAAGACATAAACTGCTTGGTTAGCATGCTTGAAGTATTACTATTTTTATGTCAATATTAAACTTTTATCTTGAATCTTTTGGATCTGAACATTCATGCCACAATAAAGAGAATTGCATTGAGAATTATGTTAGGTAGCATTCCACATCAAAAATTCTGTTTTTATCATTTACCTACTTGAGGACGAGCAGGAATTAAGCTTGGGGATGTTTGATATGTCTCCAACGTATCTATAACTTTTGATTGTTCCATGTTATTATATTATCTGTTTTGGAAGTTTAATGGGCTTTACTATGCACTTTTATATATTTTTGGGACTAACCTATTAACCGGAGGCCCAGTCCTAATTGTTGTTTTTTGCGTATTTCAGTGTTTCGCAGAAAAGGAATATCAAACGGAGTCCAAACGGAATGAAACCTTCGGGAGAGTAATTTTTGGAACAGACACAATCTAGGAGACTTGGAGTGGACGTCAAGAAAGAAACGAGGAGGCCACGAGGCAGGTGGGCGCGCCCCCACACTCATGGGCCCCTCGTGGCTCCCCTAAACGACTTCTTTCTCCTATATATACTCATATACCCTGAAAACATCCGAGAGTACCACGAAACCCTATTTCCACCGCTGCAACCTTCTGTACCCGTGAGATCCCATCTTGGGGCCTTTTTCGGTGATTTGTCGGAGCGGGAATCGATCACGGAGGGCTTCTACATCAACACCATAGCTTCTCCGATGAGTTGTGGGTACTTTACCACAGACCTTCGGGTCCATAGTTATTAACTAGATGGCTGCTTCTCTCTCTTTGATTCTCAATACAAAGTTCTCCTCGATCTTCTTGGAGATCTATTCGATCTAATACTTTTTGTGGTGTGTCTGTTGAGATCCGATGAATTGTGGGTTTATGATCAAAATTATCTATGAACAATATTTGAATCTCCTTTGAATTATTTTATGTATGACTTGTTATCTTTGCAAGTCTCTTCGAATTATCAGTTTGGTTTGGCCTACTAGATTTATCTTTCTTGCAATGGGAGAAGTGCTTAGATTTGGGTTCAATCTTGCGGTGTCATTTCCCAGTGACAGCAGGGGCAGCAAGACACGTATTGTATTGTTGACATCGAGGTTAAAAAGATGGGGTTTATATCATATTGTTTGAGTTTATACTTCTTCATCATGTGATCTTGCATAATATGTTACTATGTTCTTATGAACTTAATACTCTAGAAACATGCTGGATAGCGGTCGAAGTGTGGAGTAATAGTAGTAGATGCAGAATCGTTTTGATCTACTTGTCGCGGACGTGATGCCTATATACATGATCATGCCTAGATATTCTCATAACTATGCACTTTTTATCAATTGCTCGACAGTAATTTGTTCACCCATCGTAATACTTATGCTATCTTGAGAGTAGCCACTAGTGAAACCTATGGCCCCCGGGTCTATTTTCCATCATATAAGTTTCCGATCTATTTTATTTTGCAATCTTTAATTTCCAATCTATATCATAAAAATACAAAAAATATTTATCTTATTATCTCTATCAGATCTCACTTTTGCATGTGGCCGAGAAGGGATTGACAACCCCTTTTTTCGTTGGTTGCAAGGTTCTTATTTGTTTGTGCAGGTACGAGGGATTTGAGTGTAGCCTCCCACTAGATTGATACCTTGGTTCTCAAAAACCGAGGGAAATACTTACGCTACTTTGCTGCATCACCCTTTCCTCTTCAAGAGGTAGCAACATCCATCTGCCAGATTTCATAAATGAAAATGCAGCAACTGCTAACATAATTCCAACAGACTTTAGCATCGCTATGAGTGAGAAAGTCTCATCATAGTCAACTCCTTGAACTTGTCAAAAACTTCTTTGCGACAAGTCGAGCTTCATAAATGGTTACATCACCATCAACGGCTGTCTTCTTGAAGATCCATTTATTCTGAATGACCTTGTTCCCTTAAGGTAATACTTCCAAAAGTCCATACTTTGGTTTCATACATGGATCCTATTTCAGATTTCATGGCTCCTAGCCATTAGTTGGAATTATGGCCCACCATCACTTTTTCATAGCTCGTAGGTTCACCGTTTTCCAACAACACATGACCTCCAACACAGGGTTTTCATACCAGTCAGAAGTTGTACATACCCTTGTCGACCTACGAGGTTCGATAGTAACTTGATCCAAAACTTCATGATCACTATCATTGGCTTCCTCTTCAACTGTCGTCGGTGCCACAGAAACATCTTTCTATGCTATGCTACTTTTTGGTTGAAGTAAAGGTTCAACAACCTCATCAAGTTCTATCTTCCTCCCACTCAATTGTTTCGAGAGAAACTCTTTCTCGAGAAAGGACCCGTTCTTAACAACAAACACTTTGCCCTCGGATTTGAGATAGAAGGAAGACCAACCGTCTCTTTCGGGTATCCTATGAAGACACATTCGCTTTGGGTTCGAGCTTTTTCGGCTGAAGCCTTTTTACATAAGCATCGCAGCCCCAAACCTTAAGAAATTACAACTTAGGTTTCTTGCCAAACCACAGTTTATACGGTGTCATTTCCATGGACTTAGATGGTGCCCTATTTAAAGTGAATGTAGTTGTCTCGAATGCATAACCCCAAAACGATAGTGGCAAATCGTCAAGAGACATCATAGAATGCACAATATCCAATGAGGTACGATTACGACGTGCGGACACACCATTACGCTATAGTGTTCCAGGTGGCGTCAACTGTTAAACAATTCCACATTGTCTTAAGTGATTGCCAAACTCATAACTCAGATATTCTCACCCCCTGATCGGATCGTAGGAATTTAATCTTCTTGTTATGATGATTCTCAACTTCACTCTAAAATTGCTTGAACGTTTCAAATGTTTCAGACTTATACTTCGTTGAGTAAACATACCCATATATACTCAAATCATCGGTGATGGTGATGAAATAACGAATCCACTTCGCGCGTCAACACTCATCGGACCGCACATATTAGCATGTATGATTTCCAACAAGTCTCTTGCCCGTTCCATTGTTCCGGAAATTGGGGTTTTAGTCATCTTACCCATGAGGCATGGTTCGCATGTGTCAAGTGATTCAAAATCAAGTGACTCCAAAAGTCCATCAGCATGGAGTTTCTTCATGCGCTTTACACAAATATGACCTAAGCGGCAGTGCCACAAGAAAGTGTTACTATCATTATTAACTTCGCATCTTTTGGCATCAATATTATGAACATGTATATCACTATGATCGTGATTCAATAAACCATTCACATTGGGTGGATGACCATAGAAGGTATTATTCATGTAAACTGAATAACCATTATTCTTCGACTTAAATGAACAACCGCATTGCAATAAAACAGGATCTTAATCATGTTCATGCTCAACGCAGACACCAAATAACATTTATCTAGGTTTAACACTAATCCCGGAGGTAGAGGCAGCATGTGATGGTGATCACATCAACCATGGAAACACTTCCAACACACACCGTCACAACACACACCGTCACCTCCCCTTAGCTAGTCTCCGTTTATTCTGCAGCTTTTGTTTCGAGTTACCAATATTAGCAACGGAACCGGTATCTATTACCCAGGTGCTATTAGGAGTACTAGTAAGGTAAACATCAATAACACGTATATCAAATATACTTTTGTTGAAGTTGCCAACCTTCTTATCTACCAAGTATTTGGGGCAGCTCCGCTACTAGTGACCGTTTCCCTTACAATAGAAGCACTTAGTCTCGGGTTTGGGTTCGACCTTGGGTTTCTTCACTAGAGCGGCAACTGGTTTGTCATTCATGAAGTTTCCCTTCTTGACCTTGCCCTTCTTCAAAACAGTTATCTTGTTAGCCATCAACACTTGATGCTCCTACTTGATCTCTACCTCTGCGGCCTTAAGCACCGCGAACAGCTCCGGGATCATCTCCATCCCTTGCATGTTATCTTTCATCACGAAGCTCTAGTAGCTTGGTGATAGTGACTGGAGAACTCTTTCAATCACTATCTTATCTAGAAGATCAACTCCCACTTGATTCAAGCGACTATATCACCCAGACATTCTGAGCACATGCTCACAGGCTGAGCTATTCTCCTCCATCTTGTAGGAAAGAACTTGTTAGAGGTCTCCTAGCTCTCAACACGGGCATGAGTCTGAAATACCAATTTCAACTCTTGGAACATCTCATATGTTCCACGGTGTTCAAAACGCCTTTGGAGCCCCAATTCTAAGCCGTAAAGCATGGTGCACTAAACTATCAAGTAGTCATCACAATGTGTCTGCCAAATGTTCACAACATCCATAGATGACACTAGAGGGCTTGGCACACCGAGTGGTGCATCAAGGACATAAGCCTTCTATGCAGCAGTGAGGACAATCCTCAGACTATGGACCTACGCATAATTGCTTGCAATATCTTTCAACTTAGTCTTTCTCTAGGAGCGTATTAAAACAGGGAGCTATATCACGAGCTATTGAACATAATTTGCAAAGACAATTTACACTATGTTCATGATAAATTAGTTCAATTAATCATATTACCTAAGAACTCACACTCAAATCAACATCCCTCCGGTTGTCCGAGTGTAATATGATCCAAATTCACCAACCCAAGTCCGATCATCATGTGAGATGAGGTGGTTTCAATGGTGAACATCTCCATGTTGATCATATCTACTATATGACTCATGCTCGACCTTTCGGTCTCTTGTGTTCCAAGGCCATGTCTGTACATGCTAGGCTCGTCAAGTTTAACTCAAGTGTTCCACATGTGCAAAACTGGCTTGCACCCGTTGTATGTGAACATAGAGTCTATCACACCCGATCATCATGCGGTGCTTCGAAACGACAAACTTCGGCAATGGTGCACACTTGGGAAGAACACAATTTTATCTTGAAATTTTAGTGAGGGATCACCTTATAATGCTACCGTCGTCGTAAGCAAAATGAGATGCATAAAAGGATTAACATCACATGCAAATCATAAGTGACATGATATGGCCATCAACTTGTGCTTTTGATCTCCATTTCCAAAGCACTGACATGATCTCCATCATCACCGACATGACACCTTGATCTCCATCATCGTGTCACCATCGTGGTTGTCACGCCAACCATGCTTCTACTACTATTGCTACCGCTTAGCGATAAAGTAAAGCATTACATAGCGCTTATTGATTGACATGCAGGTCATACAATAATTAAAGACAACCCTATGGCTCCTATTGATTGCCGTATGCATCGACATGCAAGTCGATATAAACTATTACAAACATGATCATCTCATACATCAAATATATCTCATCATGTCTTTGGCCATATCATATCACAACATACCTATAAACTATTACAAACATGATCATCTCATACATCAAATATATCCCATCATGTCTTTGGCCATATCATATCACAACATACCCTACAAAAACAAGTTAGACATCCTCTAATTGTTGTTGCATGTTTTACATGGCTGCTATGGGTATCTAGTAAGAACGATTCTTACCTACACAAGCCACAACGATGATATGCAAGTTTCTATTTAACCTTCTAGAAGGACCACCTTTGTCGAATTCGATCCAACTAAGGTGGGAGAGACAATCACCCACCAGCCATCTTTATGCAACAAAGTCACATGTCTCTCGATGGAACCAGTCTCATGTACGTGGACATGTAAAGTTTGTCCGGGCCGCTTCATCCCACAATACCGCCGAATCAAGAAAAGACCAAGGAAGGAAGAAATATGAATATCAATGCCCACAAACTCTTTTGTGTTCTACTCATGATGTCATCTGAGCATAGACCTAGCTCATTATGTCACTGATGGGGAAGGTTGCATGGGAAAAAAGATTCCTACGCTCACCAAGATCAATCTAGGAGATGACCATCTAGGAGAGGAGAGATTGCATCTACATACCCTTGTAGATCGCTAAGCAGAAGCGTTAGGAAACGCGGTTGATGTAGTCAAACGTCTTGGTGATCCAATCACGATCTGTCCCAATAACTTCTTCGCGATCCAATCACGACATGTCCCGCGAACTCCCGGTCCAAGTGCCGAACGAACAGCACCTCCGCGTTCAACACATGTACGGCTTGATGATGCCTTCACCTCCTCGATCCAGCGTGCGATAGTGAAATAGTAGCTCGAGTCCTCCGGCAGCACGACGGCGTGGTGGAAGTGGTGGTGGCGGAATCTCAGTAGAGCTTCGCTAAGTGCTACAGAGAAGTGGCGACGTGGTGTGGAGATGTGTTCTCTAGGGTGTGACTGCCCTCTCTCTACCTCTCTACATATAGGGGAAGGGAGGAGGGGGTGGTGCCCCTAGGGTTTCCCCTATGGGGGGCGGTGACCAGCGCAGATGGGATCTCCCCAAGGGTGATTTGCTCCACCAAGCCGGGAGGTGGGAAGCCCTAGGGGGCACCCCGACCCTCCTGGTTACATGAGATGGGGTAAGGGGTGCGCTCAACCACTTAGTGGGCTGGTTTTCCCCCTCCCCTTGGCCTATGGGCCCCCAACACTTGCTGCCCCCCCCCCCCCGAAACCCCTTTCGGTGACGCTGGTCATCACCCGGTACCACCGTAACAATTTTGGACTCCAATACCCTTTGTCCAATATACCGATCTTCACCTTCGGACCATTCTGGAGTTCCTCGTCACATCCGGGATCTCATCCGAGACTCCGAATAGCCTTCGGTAACCACCATAATGACTCAACTATACTTATATCGTCACCAAACGTTAATTGTGTAGACCCTGCGGGTTCGAGAACCACTATTCAAGAATTCGATAGATAAATCAGTTCACGGGCTAGTTAATCCCTACTCACTGGGTGACCTACTCGAATAGTGACTATTTGTTGTGTTAACTATCGAAGCCGATTAACGGGCCTGTCAGACCAATTAATCGGTGTTAGGACGATTAATCGCCTTGGTCCGTTAACTGGTAGCAAGCAAAGCCCAACCTTTTTGGCCCGTGACCACCCCTTCAAAGCCCCTCTGGCTCCTTATATCGCTAGGTTTTGGCCTCCTGCCTCCCCTTCCGCTTCTTTCTCATCTAGCCCCGGCCTGGCTAGCGACAGCAGGTCCTCACCGGCGCCCTGTCCAGCAGCTCCGCCGCTAGAGGCTTCAGCTCCGCCGCTTGCCTGCCTGCTCTCCCTTCCCCTGCATTAGCTGCTCTAGTGCCCTTGTCTTCTCCCATGGATTGCTCATCATCACCCGATCCGTTTGCTACTGCCCATCTTGTGTTGGCGGCTATTCTCCTAGCTATCCCTCCATGGCATCGCCAAATAGCAAGGTAGTACCCTCTTCTTCCTCTCTTACACGCTAGATAATCTAGCATCGTATAGATTATCAAATTTTGTAGAATATAGATTTATCCATGGAGTAGATTACATATTTGTAGATTAGATATGTAGATAGTGGCTTCTAAAATACTAGATCAAATCACCAACACTTGAACGCTTACGTGCAAGCTAGCTAGACAAGCAAGCACACAAGTAGGTTATGATTACTCCATGGATCAGGTAGGTTTAGGGATTCGTGGTGGATTAATGTGGTATTACCTTCTTCTTGGGTTGATGAACTCGAGCCGGAGCCGGCCATGGTGAAGTAGTGGCCGGTGATGACAGAGACCGAATGGCGGCGGTGGAGCTTCCCATGAGCACTGCGGTAACCCTAGATCGGTAGGGCGTGTAGGTGGGGTTTGTGGCGGCGATGAACTTTGTCAGTTGTGCCCCGGCTCCCACCTCTATTAATATAGCACGAGTCACAGGGGCGCACCAACCATAATGGGTTGGGCACCGCTGATTAGGGCACATTGACCAAGTGCCTGGCAGGTCGTTGGGCCTGCACAGAGGAGATCAACCTAACATTCTCCCGCTTGATGTCAACACTTTTAACCTTATACTTTCTAGTTTATTTGTTTCATCACATATTGGTACATAGAGCATGTTTCATCGTCATAGCTTAAATGCAGATAGAATCATGCAGCTACAATATAGTTTTGTGCAGAATCAAATTCTATTCCTTTTGGGCCTATCCAGGAATCATAAGGCTTTCCCTTAAACCCATCCTGGCTAAGTTTTCCTTGAACACATTGGGTGGTAAGCCTTTTGTTAGCGGATCCCCAAGCATATCTTTTGTCCTTATATGCTCGAGACTTATAGTTTGATCCTGGATTTTATCTTTCACAACATAATACCTTATCTCTATTGTTTTGGCAGCATTACTCGACTTGTTGTTATGAGCATAGAATACTGCCTTGTTGTCATAGTACATCTTTAGTGGTTTGTGAATACAATCTACCACTTTCAAGTCGGGTACAAATTTCTTTAGCCATATCGCCTGCCCCGTGGCTTCAAAACATGCTATGAATTCTGCATACATCATAGATGATGCAACAATCAACCATTCGGAGCTTTTCCACGAAATAGCTCCCCCAGCGAGAGTGCATACGTATCCTGATGTGGATTTTCTATCATCTCTGTCCCCCGCAAAATCTGCGTCAGAATACGCTTTTATCTCTAGGGAATCACATCTCCTGTATGTTAGCATGTAGTCCTTCGTGCCTTGCGCATAATGCAATGCTTTCTTTACCATCTTCCAATGCTCTATGCCTGGATTCTCTTGATATCTACCGAGTACCCTGGTGATAAAGGCTAAATCAGGGCGAGTGCACACTTGTGCATACTGTAAGCTGCCAACTGCCGAAGCATATGGTACTGCTTTCATTTGATCGATCTCGTACTGGTTCTTCGGACATTGGAATTTCCCAAAACTATCGCCCTTAACTATAGGAGCAGGTGTGGCTTTACTCGCATGCATATTATACTTTTTAAGAACCTTTTCTAAATATGCTTTCTGTGATAGTCCTAAGACTCCATTGTTTCTATCTCGGTGAATTTCTATGCCCAAAACATATGATGCTTCACCAAGATCTGTTATGTCAAGATTCGAGGATAAGAACTTCTTTGTTTCTTGTAGTAGACTAACATGACTGTAGCAAGCAGAATATCATCCACATATAAGATTAGGAAAATATATTTCCCATTTTTAAACTATGCATAAATGAAGTTATCCTCAATATTTTCTTTAAATCCAAAACTTTTAATTGTTTGATTAAACTATAGATACCACTATCTAGAGGCTTGCTTTAATCCATAAATGGATTTCTTTAGGCGACATCCCATATTTTCCTTACCTTCCAGGATAAAACCCTTGGGTTGTTTCATGTAGACATTTTCCTTTCAATTTCCATTGAGAAATGTCGTCTTTACATCCATTTGATGTAACTCTAAATCAAAATGAGCAACTAATGCCATTATGATTCTGATGGAATCCTTACATGAGACTGGAGAAAATTTCTCAATGTAATCTATCCCTTCTCTTTGTGTAAATCCTTTTGCCAAGAGTCGTGCTTTATACTTTTCTACATTCCCTTTAGAGTCATACTTAATCTTGTAGAACCATTTACAGCCTATTGTTTTGGCTTCTTTAGGAATTTCCTCTAAGTCACAAACATCTTTGGAACTCATCGATTTCATCTCATCTTCCATTGCCTTCACCCGCATCGATGAATGAGGGCTTCCCATGGCTTCTTCATATGAGGTGGGATTTTTTCCAGATGAACCATTTCTGTGTTATAAACTTTAAAGTCAGTAGAAATAGCTGACTTTCTTGGTCCTGTAGACCTTCTAAGGGCCTCAGTTTCTGGCACATTCTGTGCCTCAACTTCTGGCACGTCTTCTAAAATTTGCTATCGCACCTCCCTTTCATGCTCAACAACGGGTTCGTTCGGCCCCTGACGGACAGGTTCACTACAAAAAAAATACACTTCCGTGATGATACGTGTTTGTCATAGTAGGTCGCGTTTCCTGTCATGCATGTACATCCATGACGATTTTATGACAGAATCAAGATAGTCATACATGTGCTGTTGTAGAAGTGTTCCATGACATTACCAAAATTATCATCACGGAAATGTCCACTTCCATGACGATAAATCGCGCGTCATAGAAGTGCTTTCATCAAGGGTGACAGACACGTGGCATCCACCGTAACGGAATGCCGTTAAGCTATTGGGTCAGGTTTTGGATCCAATAACCCATTAACCGCCCCGAACAATGGGTATTTTCCACGTGTAAAATCATCATTGGCTGGAGGAAACACGTGTCGGCTCATCGTTGGGACAGATGTCATCCACTCATTGGACAGAAGGCGCCTATGATACGTCGACATGTGGCACGGTCCAACAGAGGCCCATTCCTGTGAAAAGGTCGGCCTGTTTTACTTGGTCAAAAGGTGGCGGGCCGGCCCATGGAAAGCCTATTAACGGCTTGTTCACATATAGCCCATTTACAGCCCGCTAACCCAAGGCCCGTTACGCCCTATCCGAATTAGGCCCAGTAGCGTCATCTGGGCCATCCAATATGATTCCAGCCCGTTTTCACTTATGGCCCATGTATGGCCCATGACGTCTTTCGTCCCATGTGAGGCCCTTTGTAACTCTTCGCCTATTAACGGCCCGTGGTGAAACTGGCCCGTAATGAACAGTGTATCACTTTACACCCATTAACGGCCCATGGTGAAACAGGCCCGTAATGAACAGTGTATCACTTTATACCCATTAATAACCCGTTATTCCGTTGGGCCATTTCCAGCCCATGTTATCTTTCGGCCTTCTTAGAGCCCATTTATCCTTGGGCTCATTTCCAGCATTCGTTTACTTATGGCTCGTTACTGTCATTTTCTGCTTGTGGGCCAAATTCAGCCTGTGTTACAGCTGGCTCATTTGTGGTCCATTAATACATTGGGCCGTTTTCATAGCGTCATCAAATACGGCCTATTAGCGATGGCTCATTATGGTCGGCCCACGAATGGACAATTCCAACTCTAGCCCGTTTACGGCCATAATGCGGTCTATTTGGCCGATGTTTGGCCAGTCGATCATACGGCCCGTATAAGGCCCATTGATGATACGGCCCGTAGAAGGCCCATTGCTTCTACGGCCCGTAGAAGGCCCATTGTTTCTACTGCCCATAGAAGGCCCATTGTTTCTACGGCCGGTAAAAGGCCCACTGTTTCTACGGCCCGTAGGAGGCCTAGTGTCACTACAGTAAATATTAGCCCATGGTTATTGTGGCCTAGTTTTAAAAAATAGGTTATTGCAGCCACTAGCAAACCGCGGAAAAAGAACTACAATGACTACAAGCAAACAAATAAACAAGACAACAAGGAAATAAATAAGCAAGCAACTAACGCTAGGCTATCACGGCTATTACACATATTACATCCTATGAGCATCAAAGTTCGCCACCAGTGCAAATATAGGGAACAAAGTAGCATATCATATACACTGGTTGTCAAAGTTGGCGACCAGTGCAAATAAACGCTGCAAGAAAACAAATCCAGAACTGAAACCACTTCAGAAGATCTCAAGAAACAATATCCTGGGTACCCATAATGCTGGCAAGATGCTTAGCAAGCTTAGTAACTTTCTCTTGTTTGGCGCTTAAATCCTCCAGCACTTGCTATTGCACCAGAAAATATGCATATGAATTCTGCAGGAACTTCCTCAGTCCTTCAGCTTCCTGTCACAGCACATCTCATCGATGTCTTTCAGCTTGAAGTTGAGACTCAAGAAGACGAACTGATTCAGGCAGCGAGTTCGTAGAGCTAGTGCCAGTAGTAGTGGCCGGTAACTCGAACACTACATCAAGACAGGAATTTTGGGTTCTCTCACTGTCGTCAAGATAATTTTTATCACCTTTCTTAGAGACCAACAGGGATGTCTCACTATCTTGAACCTTATCTGCATTACTTCCTTTACCATTGCATAATGTGGTACTGTTCTCCAATATTTTGTCCGCATTCTAAAAGAGAAAGAAGTAGACACATCACAGGTTTACCATGTTGTATATGAAATTCATTTTGGTAAATGAGTTCAGTAGTAAAGTGCACAAGATAACAGCATGAAACAAACATATATCTATGTACCATGGTCACTTTATGGTCTATATCATTCTAGTTTTTGTTACCAAATCAAGATAGAGACACAGTTCAAATAATATTTGTTCAAGACAAAGCAGAATAAACAGAGTATAAGTGTGGGAAACTATGGAGCAATAACAACACTTGTAATGTGCATGACATGAGAACATAACTGTTTATTCAATTGAAATTGACATCAACATAGAGCAGGTTACAACAGGAAACCAGTTAAAGAAACAGGTTTAAAACATACCTGTTGCGCCATTGGAGTTTCAATTCCGTCCTTCAAATTTGAAAATAGTTGGTATGAGTAAATACAGTAATGCAAGAGCAAAGGAGTATGAACCATAGCTACAAAACCTGACCTGAGAACAAATCTTGTTCTCCTTTAAGCATTGAGTTGGGATTCAGAGTGGTGGTCCTCGTGCTTTGGGCACGGTAGTTCTCTTACTAACTGCTCGTGTTTGGGTGTTCTGTGATGGAGACGATGCTGTGTCAACTGGAACTGGGTTACCATCTGTCAGGGTTGGGGTTAGAAGGGGTGTAGCTAGTTCTCTGTCCAACTGGGTAGGGGTACCATCTGCGAGAGTCTGGGTTATGTGTGGTGGATCTAGTCCTTGGGCAAGTACAACCGTGGTTCTATCTGCATCAACTGGTAGCACTATCTGTTCTAAATACCGTGTTGTTATTCCCTTAGATACTGCCCATCACCCTCTCCAATTCAAATGGCTGATAAACAAGAAAATTAATTGAAAGTATAGACATTGTATGATAGACAGGTGCAATGGATAGTGTGGAATAAAAGAGGGCATGAAATAATTCATATTTATGTTGTCTAACCAAACAGGATAGCATGACACAATTTTCACATATATGATGGCTAACTAAATAGGATAGCATGACACAATTTCACATTATGATGGCTAACTAAAAAAGATGGAAAGACATAGTTCAAAATATGATGACTATGTAAACAGGATGACATGATATAACTATATAATGTGTTCATTAAATAGGTTGGCATGCCATAATTCACATACATTCACGGATAGAATGCCATAATTCAAAATATGATGACTGTAAACACTAAACAGGATGAGATGATATAACTATATGATGTCTTGATTAAATGGGCTGCCGTGCCATAATTCAGATAGATGATGTGTATGTACTATGTAAACATGATGGCATGATATAATTCAAATATATGATTTATATAGTAAGCAAGTAAGTAGATGGCAATCCATATATGATGTGAAAACTAAGCAATGCAAGACAACATGCATGACATGGGTAATCTAACCCTGCCAAGTTTGAGCATAGACCTCAGGGGGAAATAGGACTGGTCATCAGTCTCTGAATCCTCCTCCGAGGAGCTCTCTGTAACCAGCAAGATGTCTGCTTCAGCAGGTAGCATTGTCTGCTCTGAATACCTTGTTTTCACTCCAGATACTTCCATCACCGCTTCAAATGGCTTATGCACAGGAAGAGTAGTTGAATATACAAACATTGTCGACAAATGGAACACGTAATACAAAAAAATGATAGGATGATATAATTCACATACATGATGATTGGCTAAACAGCATGGCATTGCATAATTCACATATATAATGCCTTTGCAACAAGATATCATTGTATAATTCACATATATAATGTCTTGCAACAAGATGGCAATGCATAATTCACATATATGGTAATTAGGCACTGAACAGGTGGCATTCACAAAAAGCATGTCTAAACTAATCAAATGACATAGCAATGTGAGACACCATACGCACGATATGAGCAACATAACCCTGCCAAGTTAGATCATACACCTCTAGGGGGAATAGGACTGGTCATCTGTCTCTGAATCCTCCTCTGAGGAGCTATCCATAACCAACGAGATATGCACTTCGTCGGATAGCATAGTCTGCTCTGAAGACCTTGTTTTCACTCCAGAATTTGCCATCACGGTGTCAAATGGCTGATGCACACGAAGAGCAGTTGAATGTACTAACATTGTTGACAAATATAATATGTAACAAAAAAAGGATGGCCTGTTATAATTTACATATAAGACGACTGGCTACGGAGGATGGCAATGCAAAATTCACATATATGATGCCTGGCTAAACAAGATGGAGTTGCATAATTCACATAAACGATGAATAAACTAAATAGATGGCATTTGCAAAAAGGATGTCTAAACTAAGTAGATGACATATTTGATGTATAAAGTAAGCAATGCAAGGCACCATATGCATGATATAACCAACATCAGCATGCCAAGTTAGAGCAAAGACCTCAGGGGGTAAATAGGGGTTGTCTTCTCCTTCTGAACCCTCCTCAAAACAGATATCTTCCTGTCACACCCTGATTTTCATGCCACAACACTTAAGTCAATAAATCATGCGAAAATGTGGTTTGACAAAAACTTTTGAGTGTTTTGCCTTTGCTTTGATTGAATGTTTGTCTCCTGTTTGCAAGTGCTCTAAAAATCAAATAAATCCTCCAACTCCTATACTTCATCTCCTTGCTCCAAACTCTTGAACCAATGATCATGCCATGTGTATAGGACATAAAAATATTTTCTTACAAAAATAATTTGGCCAAATAGTATTTTCAAAAATTAGTTTTTCAAAAACCCCTGAATTGAGGTTTGCACTGCAAGTATTTAATTAAGGGCAGTAAAAATCTTTCCAAAAATATATTTGACTCCTATTAGATATAGGATACCCAGAAACCACAAAAATATAATTTTAAATGTTATTTTCCTATTTTATTTAAAAGCTTTTTCTTAAGGCCAGAAATGGTCTTTAATAGGGAAAAATTATTTTATTGTTTCAAAAATATTTGACAAAAATTAGGGAAACTCAGTGGACATATATTTTACATATATAAGAGTTTCAACACATGGTCATGTTCAAAACATTGGTCAAACCCCTCAAAAACCCTTTCTGGATATTTCAAGCTTTTGAAATATTTACAAAGGAAATATTCTCTAAAAATTCCAAGAAAATTCTATCATGTCAAATATGACATATTTGGTGATCTTGCCAAGTCTCATGTCTTGGAGAACAAGATAACATCATCAAATCCCCTCAAAACCATTTCTGTCCATTTTGAAGTTTGAGCAACTTTACATTGCCAAACATTCCCAAATAATATCAAACCTTGTGAACATTCTCAAATGTTCTAATTATTCATCTAGACCAAATGGCACAAGTTGGAGAACAAGTTAACTTGATCAAAGTGCCCCAAAACCCTTCCTGTCCAGAACCAAATTTGGACAACTCTACATTGCCAAGTGTGTCCTTTTGATCTGAATTTTTGTGTACATATTCAAATCCTCAAATGATGACACTACAGCAAGTGGTGCATCAAGGAGAATAGATTTGCATGAATAAATCTTTGCAAAGCCATTTCTGCTGATTTCTAGGGTTCACCAAAGTTACATTGGCTACTTTGCCCAAATGAGCTCAAACTTGGTGGAACACCCTAATTCTATGTGCCATTCCATCCTGTTAGTTCTCATGGCAAGTGGAATTAATTTTCGTGCCCAAACCAACAACAAACACCTTCTGCCATTTTTCCAAAATCATCATTTTGACCACTTCCACTATTCTCCATGAGCTCAACTTTTTACCACAGCCCCTCCTAGTCCCCCTTTACCTCTGGTGTTCTTCCCTGCCCGAGAGGCAATGATGAAGGGGGGCAGAGACCCATTTTTCCTCTCTGGGCAGCCACTTCCCCCTCCCTTTCCCACTCCTGGCATGTTCCAGGGCATCCAATGCCACTTTCCCATTGTTTACTCCCCCCTGCAGCTTCCAGACACAAGTGGCCGCACCCATTCCGCAAAAAGGCATGTCATGCCGGCCAAAGACGCGCCCTGGAGCACGTCAGCGTGCTCCCGACCGTTGAAGCATCGTCCCCCGACCACCTCGAGCCTCCCCCTTGCGCCAGTCGAGGTGCCTCGACGTCCTCAACACGCCACCAGGCTGGCCCCCTCCTTCCCCTCTCTGTCCTGTCCGTGCCGCGCGTGCCCAGAGCCGCCCGAGCCCGCCAATGCGTGTGCGAGCTCGTGGCTCCACCTGGAGCTCGCCCCGCTCCATCTCCCCTTACCGGCGCCCTACACCACCCCCACGAGCACCGCATACAACTCCTTGCTCGCTCCCCTTGCCGCCCGATCCGTTTCCACGGCCACCCGTGCGCCGCGTCCACGGTGAGCCGTGGCCTCGCCATTTAGGGCCACCCCCGAGCCCCCTCTGTACTCCTTTGGCCCTATCACCCTCCCATAGACCATCTGGACCAACTCGTTTACCCTCCCGTGCCCTCCATCCGCCACCATGGCCGGAGCCTTGCCGTTGGCCTCCGCCTAAATTCGCACCCACCATTCTTCCTCCTCCCCTCTAGACCACACTAGAGCACCTCCACCACCACCGTGAGCCTCTCCTGTGCTTCTCCCTCTCCTTCCCATGGCCGTGCTGTCGAGTTCCCTCACCACCGTCGGCCTCGCCGCTACGGCCGATGATGTGCTCGTGTCCGGCCACCCCTGCGGTCGTGGCGCACCTCGTCGGATGCGCCGCTCTCCCCTGAACCCGCCGGTGTGCTGGGCGTCACCGGAGGTGACCGGAGCCACCGGAACGGGCGCCGGCAAGCGCTCGGCCTCGCCTCCTCTGTCTCCTTCGTCGCGCGCGGGAGTAGGGAGACGACCCTGTGGGTGGACCCCATAGGTCAGTGACCCCGTCCGCGGGCCCCTCCGTTTAAGTGGAGGCGCACTGGGCAAATACGCCTCCGGCGTGGACCCTGCGCGTGTGCGGCTGAGCCGATGGGCCGACCCAGTTGCGCCTCGACGCTAAACCTCGCCCAGCGCGCGCCGCCGCTGCCCAGATTTGGCCCATTTAGGTAAATCCCTCTCTTTTTTCTTTTTCTGTAGACTTGTAAAATCCATAAGCAATTCAAATGGACTCCAAATTTGATGATTCAAATTTCTAGTGACTCTATAAATCATGATCTACCTGGTGGTGCAACATGCACATTTTTTCAGAGACCTTTTCTTCACAAATATTTATCAAATCCTATTTTTCCTATTTCTGTGATGAACTTAGAAAATCACATAGAGCTCAAACTTGATCCAAATGCCATGATTCAAATTCCTAGATGCTTCTAAGTTCATAACTTAGGTTATGAACATTTTTATTAATACTTTCTGTGCAACACAATTTACTGAGCCATTTCTTCATATTTGTCAACTTTTCAACTCCATAGGATATTCATTTGAACTCCAAATCCAATGAAACCAAATCCTAAATGCTTCTAAAATCATCCTTTGTTAAATGGGTATCTTTCCCCATTTTCCAAAAATATATTTCTGTACACTTCTTGCAAATCCATAAACCTCTTGATTCCATCATATTGAAATGTTCAGAGATGTCCATTGATCAAATCCTAATGAAACCACTTTGGTCATCCCTCATATGACCAGAGGTATCCCAGAAAAGTCCAACTCATATTTTTAGAGCACTTTTATTTCCTGCCTTGTTGTGTTGCTTATTATGGTTGCTTTCGACAATACTTGACGAAGTAGACGAAATGCTCGGAGTTGGACCAGAGATATTTGAAGACCTCGAAGACTTTGTTAAAACAGGAAAGCAGCCCTTTGACCATGATGAACCCTTTTTATCATAGTTACATTTCTTTCCGTGATTGTTGAATGCATGATATCTTGAATGGCAACCTTTCTAGGTTTGCCTTCGTTGCATACCCCATTGATACTTGCATTGATCATGACTCTATCCTTGTTTAGAGTTGTGTTGGTGGGTTGTAGAAATATGCTATAGTTGTTGGCTAAGCAAAATGGGTCGGGGTTATGCATGGAAAGAAACCAAATGTGGTTTGACATACTTGCAAATAGCCCAGTGGGTGCCACTAATGCCCCTGGGAGATGATGATGAACTAGGTCACTACTTGGTGGAGAGCTAGTGTACCGAGGCTTGATGAAAGTGTTGTTTACAGAGACGGATTAGATTTAAGATTTGTCGACTGTCCCAACCTTACATGCGCAACCACTCTACCCTTATATGGGAAAGGGCATTATTGATTACCTAGGTCGATACTAGCTTGGAGCCCGCATTACAAGTGACGGGAGAGAGTTGGTGCTCTCTCTCTGGACGGGGTCGTGCCAGGTAGGGCGACCATGACTGTTTTTACAGGGCACCGGACACACCGTTGGTACCCCGTGCTTGTGGTATGTGATGAATATGGGAGCGAGGCTCCACAACTTTATGATGTGAAATGTTAGGCACGGGGGTTACTACCAATCGAGTGGACTCCATGTTAGTGTCGTCTAGGGAAAGATAGTGATCGGGTGCTTACCCCGGGTACTTGAGGTATCGCGGGTCGTGGATGACACGAAAGTTCCTCGGATATTGTGGGTATAGTGTGCAACCTCTGCAGAGTGTAAAACTATTCGAATAGCCGTGTCCACGGTCAAGGACAGTTGGGTGGTGCTGCTTAGACTATGTCCATATGTTTCTGTCAAACAACACCGTTTGGTGATATTGATGATGTGACTCGTGAGGAAGTCATGATGAGCTTGAGCATGAGTTGTTCATAACTCTTTCTCGATGTTGATGTCTGTAACCTCCTGATGCTTGTTGCAGATGCATTCCTGTCCTTGATAAATGTTGATCATACTTACATGAGAAAAACTAGCTTTCCGCAACAATGCTAATTAAGCAGTAGAGCTTTGCATAATTATTTTGTTATCACTCTTGGGTTGCTTGCGAGTACATTCAAAGTACTCATTGGCTTGCCACTGGTTATTTTATTGGCCAGGCATGAAAGAACAGGATATGATGAGGAATACTTCGGTGACGAACATGCGAGCTAGGATGTTTCCCAGTCAGAATGCCTATAGGGTTAAGGCAAATGGCATGGGTCCAAGTTATCGACGAAGATTTCCGCTGCAATGTTATACTCAAGACTTGACCATAATGGTCCTACTTGTGTAAGACGGTATATACGGCTGTAAGACTCTTGTTATTCAGCTTCTGTGTGTTCAGTGAGCATTGATCTCTGGGATCACTGTACACGTGCAATCGGTGATCACGACTTATGATTCGGGGTCCCCACCGAGCTGGTATCAGAGCCATCCTGACTGTAGGAAGCCTTAGTTAGCATGGTCGTTAGTTAGGGTAAAATTATTTCCAAAACTTCTACTAGTTTTCAAAACAATCTATACTTCTCTTCCCTTCTCAGTTTTTTCGAAAACTAAGGTATACTTTCCTTAGTGATCTCTCCCCTTCAAAAGCTTTGGTCTCTAGAACCCTTATGCCCCTGACCACTGGATTCCTTGTAATCCTCGTGGACAATCTAGAAGGAAGATGCCTTGCCAGACATTCACCCACATCTCCTGAACACAAGATTGGCGACATCAGAACAAGACGATGCCAACAGAAGATACATCCTCGAGGAATGAGGACCTGAAGACCCAGGAGATGGTGACACCCTTGACACTGCCCCAAGATGATGCAACCTTAGCCTACAATGATCAGGGCATAGGTTATGCAAGATCATGATATATATCGCTAATAGGGTAACCCTGTCACTACCGTTGTTGTATCAGCAACCACTGATGGATGAGAACCTAGCCATTTGGTCCGCCTCACCATAGTGAGCAGGAAAACGGTTCTCCTCATCCCCCGCTCTTGGTATCGAAGTTGTCATCAACGTAACCGACATGATGGACCTCTATTACTCCTTGATAATGTCATTGCATAAAGGATTACCTACCTGGTACCGTCGATGGCTTGGAAGACAAAAAGGGATCGTCGTGATTAAGAAGACAATAGAAGACCAAGTCAATGCCAGCTACAAGGAGCCACCTTCACCCCATCACTCCAACAGGTGATAAGTTGTTGAAGATTCTTCAGGCTCAACCCGGATTGTTTCATCGAACAACTACGAGAGATGTAGCAACACATGAGGAAAACTCAAAAGACTGCATGAGGCACAAGGCACGACTACTGAGTCCGAGAACCCCTAGGGTGGGATGAGTCGTATACCCCCTATGCGCAGTCGAGTCCATATGATAGTTCGAATGTAACCATGATTGTGTGTTGCTTGTCTTTATTTTTTTGTGTTTTGATATAGGTCGCACTTTTTCCCTAGGAGACAAGTCTGCGACTATATCACCTTCCTCACCTTGTTTCTTTTGTTTGGCCCTCTTTGCACCTTCTTGTTTGCACTAGCACAATAGAACCCCCTTTAGGCATCCCCCTCCTCTATGCCACCTCTCCCTCTCATCTCTCTCCTCAACTGAAGGCTAACAAGACAAGATACACCAAGGATTCTACCTTAGCAACCAACCAGCACTGAAGACTTTTGCTACAACCTCCTTGACCAAGTGCAGCCCCTTAGAGTTATGGTTGCCCCTCAAGATTAGAAACCCATTCCTAGACCCTTCGAGACTTTATAAGATACCCCAGCTCGAATCCTTAACCATGTGCTTAACTCACAGAATTGCAAGAGAACCTGTTAAGCCTCCGTAACCTTGCTTGTCACTGGGTTCATTATGGAACTAGTGGACATAGTGAACGAGCACATTATCTTCCTAAGATAGCACCAAAACTGACGATGCCATAGGGAAAACCAATTTAAGGATATAGGATCAGAGGACAAATGACTTGGTGAGTTTACATCAATAACTATGAGGAATTATCTGAGACTCTTTGGTGGATTATAAGGCTACCTTGTTGGTAGATGAACTTGGTGGGATCATGAGTATAGATTAGCATAGCTTTCATTACCCCTGAGTAAATTGGATTTAGTAGGATAATTGTGTTCGCAAGCTGGAATTCTTGGAAGTATTTGGATTTAAACTTAGCCATGGGATATTGATCGGAGAGAGTTGATATTACGTAAATGACTTGGGGGGAACATGTAGGAATTCTCGTTGGACACAAGTTTTGGATTTAAGTAGCTGATTCTAGTTGAATATAGATGCTGAGTATGTCTACATGGTTCGGAGTAAATTGGGTTTAGACTGATGATCTTGATCATGATACCATGTTTCTCGGTGGACAATAAACTAGGAGATTGGACTAATTGTCGGAGTTTATTTAGGCATCTTTGTGGGCTTGACCTTGGAGTATTACTAGATCACAATAACGGGAATTGGTGGACTGACTATAGTAAGGCAGCCCTTTCAAGTATTGGGGATTATAAGGACTTTAGGAGATCATGTGGAACACCAGCATATGCGTTGGACTTGTAGAATTAATGGATTATGTAGTGATTAATCGAAGTTAACAGGTTGTTGGAGTTGATTCGTAGAAAAGGAAACAAGACTTTGGAGTGGCATACTACGTGTTTCCTTAGGATAGAGGTGCTTTATCTTAGACCTTGGAAGAATAGGCTGAGCACTTGGATTGTCACGTTCAAGCTTAGCAGCTTATATGTTCTACCCATGGATTTTTAGGGGTAGACATACATATGAGTTTGGGGATTGTAGACATATATGATTTTGTTAGACCTCCTCTCGAGAGTCATGAGGATATGAATCACATGAGTGATGATTGGAGTTGACCTATACGAAATGATACTATCAGTGATATGGTGTGATTTGTTTAAAGGACTAGATAGACTATTGGCATCTCAGAAACCGTGCTTAAAGATAAGATGATAAATGTTCACTCGCACACTAGAATCCTTGAAACCCTTAAGGCCTACCAAGCTACAACATGGTCGGACCATGACCGTGGGTCTCGACTCTAGATCAACAACACCTTGGCCACACTCAACAAAGACCACCACTAATTCCCCAGCCTACTTTATGTACCCCGTTAACAAAGTCTTCATGGAGTGCTTAGACAAGGTAGTTGTCATCATCATTTGGTGACCTACCTGTCCACCCGAAGACGGAGGAAGAGCCGTTCAGCTAGACAAGGAATATCTGAAGATCGTCATGTCTAGGAGGAAGAGCTACACCAACCACCATCTTCAAGAAGTATACTTCCACATCAAAGACCATGTGTATCTGAAAGCCACTCCTCTCTAAGGAACCAAGCATTTCCATGACAAGGAGACCCACAACAAGATTCATCGGCCCCCCCTGCGTGATCACTCCAAAAATTTAACAACCCCCTCTGAGATCACTACGAGACGAAGAGAAGACAGATACCAGCTAGAGTTGCCACCTGAGTTACCCGATGTGCACAATGCTTTCCACGCATCACAACCCCGGAAGTGTTTCCAACTTCCTGACTTGCCCGATCTCTACGAGGACATTGACCACCGAGCCATCGACCCCTAGTCACTACAAGAAATATGTCAACTTATGACCTTCTGTCAGTGACCCTGGAAGAATTGGTCATAGATTTATGACCATTTGAGACCAATTGGTCAAAAGCTGTTCGAGGGGCTCCAAACCCTAAACCATTGCGACCATTTTGGTCAGAAAGGTCATAATTTCCTTACACGAAATGGTCATAAAGCAAACAGCGCTAGTCTGCTGCCTTATTTCTAGTTGTTAACGACCAATATAGATGGTCATAGCCTTGTAAATTGTGGTGGGTTGTGATGACTAGGCGCCATCTCATCAGTTTTGCCTATGTGTCATGTCCATGTGGCAGTTTTTGCCCTAGGTTGTGAAGCAACCTATATTTCTGTCATTCCCAAAATTCCCAAAAAAATCTCATAAATTCTTTGGGTCATATCTTCGTCAAATATGTAAAAACCTTCCTTGCCTAGTTCAAAAATAATTCAAAAATATTCATTTTCCTATTCTGTTCAGAACAACAGTTTGTGAAGGAAGTACCACTTTGGCATGTCCAGATAGTATCCATTTTCTACAGTGCTTTTCTATGCCCAAATAACCATCCTCCACCAAATGCCAGCTCAATCCATTCATTATTTTGAGCCGAGCTTCAACATTCGTATTTATGTCCAGTGTGGTAGTTTGCAAAGCAAGTACCACATAGGCTCCTCCTTTTGAGCTGAAAATTTATGAAGACGGTCTTCTTAGTAACTGATCATCCTCAGCCAAAACTCACACCCATTAGCCATGTGCATTTCCCGTACCGCAAATCAAACACTTGGCTGGTTATTCAGGTTTGAGCATCGATCGGTCTCCTCGTGAGAATCTTATGTTGTGATTTTCTTCCTAGCACCTACCTGGGGAGTGCCCAACCCACTAGACATACCTAGGCCGCCCAGAACAGATGGCAACGCCACGTTCACGCGGTGACCACGTGACGGGCATGCGAGTTTATGCGCTCTAGAGTTGGGGCCCTCGGCAACCGCCCAAACCTCGACGTATCGCCACCAAACCATGTATTTATGATTAAATAGGTACTTATGTAACTAGAAATGATTTTTGGAAAAAATAAGTAGCAAACTATGAGGCAGTTGCAGTTCAAATTTGACCCGCTTCCAACTGAATCGGCGGAAATTTGTCTTTTTCACGAGAGGTGGATAAAAACTTTTTGCACCCAACCATTTTGTCAATTGTGCATTAAATATGTCCTAGTATTTTACAAAATTGATTTGGTCCAATTTTGCAACAATTATTGGGTAGTTCCTTCACAAAAAAACCTCCTTTTGGGCACTCGAAAAATGGAAAATGGTTTTTTCGTCCAAAGAAAATCAAAACTTCCTTAGGCAACATTGTTTGCCATTCTAATATGCACCCTTGTGCACAATATGATATCATTTGAACAAACTATGCCACGAATGTGGCCATAAGATTGATCATTTGGCTTGAAAGCCATGAATCTTCAGAGATGATAGCTCATTTCTGAGAACACTTTTTTAAAATAATTGCTGTGTTACAAGTTTGTTATTTTTCCTGGGAACTTGGTCACATATAATGACACTATGCGAAGGTTTTCCAATTTTTTGATTTTTTTGAATTTTTTATGCCTGTTTCAAAATGCGGTCAAAACGGCGGGCTTAACCGTTCCTAGCTAGTGGTTGAATCTTGGAATTTTTTTGGTGTTTATCTGATTAAATAGATACTTATGTACCTAGAAATGATTTTTTGGAAAAAAATAAATAGCAAACTATGAGGCAGCTGCAGTTCAAATTTGACCCGCTTCCAGCTGAATCGGCGGAAATTTGTCTTTTTCACGAGAGGTGGATAAAAACTTTTTGCACCCAACCATTTTGTCAATTTTGTATTAAATATGTCCTAGTATTTTAGAAAATTTATTAGGTCCAATTTTGGAACAATTATTTGGTAGTTCCTTCACAAAAAAACCTCCTTTTGGGCACTCGAAAAATGGAAAATGGTTTTTTCGTCCAAAGAAAATGAAAACTTCCTTAGGCAACATTGTTTGCCATTCCAATATGCACCCTTGTGCACAATATGAGATCATTTGAACAAACTATGCCATGGATCTGGCCATAAGATTGATCATTTGGCTTGAAAGCCATTGATCTCCACATGTGATAGCTCGTTTCTGAGAACACTTTTTTAAAATAATTGCTATATTACAAGTTTGTTATTTTTCCTGGGAACTTGGCCACATATAATGACACAATGCGAAGGTTTCCCAATTTTTTGACTTTTTTTTGAATTTTTTATGCCCGTTTCAAAATGCGGTCAAAACGGCGGGAATGACAGTTCCTAGCTAGTGGTTGAATCTTGGAATTTTTTGGTGTTTCTCTGATAAAATAGATACTTATGTACCTATAAATGATTTTTGGAAAAAATAAAGAGCAAACTAGAAGGCGGCTACAGTTCAAATTTGACCCGCTTCCAGCTGAATTGGCAAAAATTTGTCTTTTTCACGAGAGGTGGATCAAAACTTTTTACACCCAACCATTTGGTCAATTGGTCATCAAATATGGCCTAGTATTTTATAAAAATGATTTGGTCCAATTTTGCAACAAATATATGGTAGGTCCTTCACAAAAATTTCATTTTGGGTACTCGAAAAATGAAAAATGATTTTTTTGTCCAAAGAAAATGAAAATTTCCTTAAGCAACATTGTTTTCCCTTCCAAGATGCACCCTTGTGCACAATATGAGATCATTTGAACAAACCATGCCATGAATGTGGCCATAGGATTGATCATTTGGCTTGAAAGCCATTCACATTCACACATCATAGTTCTTTTCTGAGAACACTTTTTTAAAAGAATTATTGTATTACAAGTTTATTATTTTTTCTGGTAAGTTGGTCACATATAATGACACAACGCAACGGTTTTCCAATTTTTTGATTTTTTTTTGAATTTTTCATGCCCGTTTCAAAATGTTGTCAAAACTACGGGCATGATCGTTCCTAGCTAGTGGTTGAATCTTAAAAACTATTGGTGTTTCTCTAATTAAATAGATACTTATGTACCTAAAAATTATTTTTGAAAAAATAAAGAACAAACTATAAGGCAGCTGCAATTCAAATTTGACACGTTTCTAGCCGGATCAGCAGAAATTTGTCTTTTTCACGAGAGGTGAATGAAAACTTTTGACATCCAAATATTTGGTCAATTATACATTAAATATGTTCTAATATTTTAAAAAGTTGATTTTTTCCAATTTTACAACAAATACATTGTAGGTCCCTCACAAAAAACTCATTTTGGGCACTTGAGAAATGAAAAATGAATTTTTAATCAGCTAGACTAATTTTTTAGTCAATTACGACCAATTTAGATGGTCATGACATCATAGCCATGTGCTGCATTTTAATTGGTCTGTGGGCGTTTCACGCGGATCGTGGACGGACACCGTCGGATGCTCGCGGATCCAACGGCAGTCCTCACCGCAAGCCCACCTAAGGCAAAACCCTAGTCCTCGTGGACATTTTCCATCCACCCCCCCCCCCGCCTCCATTCTTTCTCCCCTCGCTCTCTTCTTCGTCCGCGCACGCCTCCCCTCCCCGCTCCCTCCCATGGCGAACCCCGTCGCCTCCCCTCTCCTCCTCCACTCCCCGACCTTCCCGCCCTGCTGCCTCACCACCCCCCAGCACCACGGCCTCCACCACCAATCCGCCATGCCGTCCTCGCTCCGCTGCCGCCGCCACCTCCATCGCCATCTCCCTCTCTCCCTCTCCCCGATCTCTAAGCTAGCCACCACCCATGGCGCCAGCCAGAGCAGCCACCAGCTATGGCGACGGCGAGGCTAGAGGCCGCCGGATCCGGGATCAGGGTGGCACATAGCCCCTCCTCCCATGAGATCCTCTGCATCGAGCAGCTCCTCTGCACGCTGCACCTTGTCCCCATCCAGATCAAGCAGTTCCTCTTTGTCCGCTCTACCAATCCCCCCCGTCAGCTGTTGCTACGCAGTACACTTCCACCGCTTCCGCCGCCTCCCAAGTCGCCGTCCTCCTAATCCCCTCCCCTTCCCCTTCCTCTGCTCTGGACACCCCATCTCCGTCGAGCCGGGCGCCCCATCCACCTCTACGGGCGTAGACGGCGTTGGCGTATGAGCAATGGCGACGCCCGGGTCGCGATAGTGGGCGTACGTGTGGATCATGGCCGACACCATCGTCGGCAGCGGCCTCGGCTTCTACTCATGCTCCGCATCGAGACCTCCTACAAGGTACGGCAACTCCCGTCGCACCAACCTGCCGTGATCTGTGGACCATTTCGTCGAAGTCGCGGTGCTTACTCCTGCTTTTCTTTGTCGTGTGCAGGTGAGGATGGAGGAGAGGCTGCATCGATGGCAAGCTGGAGTGCCTCTACCATGGTTGGCAGTTGGATGGCCAGGGCAACTGCGTCAAGATCCCACAGGTCCCACCATTCCACACTTCTTTCTAATCAAGTTCAGTCATGGATCTGTACAAATGCATGAGATTCTAGTCCAGAAATGGATCTGTACAAACGTGTGATACTATATAACTGTGTTATGTTTGAGATACGTCCATTTATGTACAAGACTATTATTTTCCGAAAATTGGGCGACTGAACTCATGTTTGCTGGTTGCTTTTTCCGTAACTAGATATCACAATGTAGCTTTGTATTACTGATTGAATTTCTTTTCAGTCTGTTGTGTTCATATGAGTATGTATTATGATATGGTTGTCCAAACTATTTCCATGCATTAAATTGTCACAACGATGAAGAGCTGCTAAGCCAGGGCCTCTCATTGAATGATGATTTGCAGCGTGTTCTAGCAAAACATGATGCAATTGATGTAGGTATAGCTGTTCGGGTAGAAAAGCCAAAACTACCACAGGCCCCTGTGAATAGTTCCCCACCAGCAAAGCCAGAGGGGCCAAAAGAGCCAACTCAAATGTACTCACGTTTGATTGTTCTCATGAATAATCATCTATCCAATACATGATGTGATCCGTTCTGAAATCGTGCTAGTTGTTTAGTTTCGCCAGGTTAACTGTCTACATCAGATCCATCATTCATACTCAGGTTGACTGTATGACATACTACTGCAATTTGCACTAGCCTAGCTCTGATTTTTTTTGCTAGGAATAGAATTGACATGCTGCTAGTGTCCATTTAGCAGTTTTTTTACTATGTTTTGGCCTAGTCTTGTTCACGTGTATAATAAGCATCCTGAATGCTCATTTAGGAGTGTATAAATAACACTGCTAGTTTTGTTCACGTGTATTCAGATTAATACACTGTGTTATTAAACTGCACAATGCTCATCCTGTTGGCTACTTGTCGATGTTCTCCGCATAACTATAGGCTGCCATGTCTTTTCCACTTTCCTTTAAGCTTTCTATAATGCTAACTTGACGGTAACCCTATAGTTTGTTGGCTGTTGGAACCCAGCAGCGGCGCTTCCATTTTAACACATGTACTAGTGTGCTAAAACTTGCAAAAGACACAAATCTTGAGCTTTCTTTATCGGCTTGTTGCTGCTGCTCCTTGTGTACAATGATTGATGTTGCTCTAGCTAGTGTTGTAGAGGAAGAAAGAGGATGTATTTATATTACTTGCTTCTGCTGCTTATATATAGACATGTATGTATGTTTACTTCATTTCTTCCTTGTTTCTCCGATCCCCTCCTAATGAATTTGTTTGTTCGATTTGGATTTGCAGGCTCGTCCCTGGACCAGATGTTCAAGTACAGCCCCATCCACCGCATCGACCTGGAGTCAGGTATGTACTCGTCTTGTTGAACAAATCGGACAGATGCTTCATGGCCTAATGCTTGGTGCTAAGCATTAATACATGGATCTATAGCGGTCCAGATGAAGAGCGTGATTTGATTTGTTTGGGTTTGAATTGATCGTGTGCGTGTGTGTGTGTGTGTGTGTGTGTCTACAGGGGAGCATGCTTAAGTTACTACTGTACTGTTCCTTTATGTCCTGCTACAGTTTGACACTATTAATTAGGCTTGCTGGACATGTCATGGTACAAGCCTTTATCTTTTTTAGCATCAAGAAATGTTTATCTACTGTAAAGTACTATTAATTAGGATACGGCAGTAACTATAACAGCAGTAACTGTTTGGAGAAATGACTCCAAATAGAGTTGCATAATTACCAATGATACATATTTTCTAAATTTTGCATGAGAACAAACTGGTGTAGCTAGCTGGACTATGCAGCCATGAATCAAGAAGTAGCATATTCAGTTTTGCTAATAGAAAATAAATGTATTAAAAACTTTAAAAACTGCATAATAAGTGCTTGTTCATGTTTGGTTTTCTCTAAACTTTGTTTGTATGATTGAGGGCAAATTTACTTGGTTCTTTTCTCTAAACTGTGCTTGGAACATTCCTTTTTATGATCTAAAATTGCCTTCCTGTGATGATGCAGGTGCCCAGTTTGTGCTCGCTACCGAAGGAGCTCCATGTTGAAGAAGATTGAAGACACTTGTAGAGCTACAGGGTTAACACCAGGGCACCGGATCACGTGTAGAGCTTGTAGAGCTTGTATATGTTAGAGCTTATTATGTGTAGAGCTTGTAAAGTATATGTTATTTGTACAACAGGAGCTCTGTACTGAATCTGGCTGATAATATTTGGAGTATTATGTGTGTGTTTTGTTTGTGCCAATTTAAATACTGGTTATTTATTTACTATTCAATTGAAATATGAAGAATATGAACTTGCTAGCTGGGACCCACGTACCTAAACCTGACATCTGGGACCCATTTAACAAGTGGACCTTTTTATATTACAAAAAAACTAAAACTTTCTAGCGGAAAAGGCCACGGCCCAAAAATGAGAAGGCTTAATTGTTGGGCTTGGCCCATCTACATAGCCAAAATTAATATGAGAAAAAAACACTAATAGGCTGAATTAATGGGCTCGGCCCATGTAAAACACCCAATTGGACCGGGCTGAATCTTGTGCCATGTCAGATTGCCACGCTGGATGCCTACGTGGCCTGGTGTCACATCCCTAGCTTCAGGCATTGCTCTAGGTTAGCTTCATGTGTGCATCATGTTTAAATTCTGAAATTTGAACTGAGGAAATATTGGAAGCCTCAAAACCCTAAATAAAAGAGGGGCAAAAACCCTAGAAATCTTATTCATTGCTCCAAAAGGCTCTTCTTAAACGTTTGATAATTTTTGGTAAGGGTTCTGGTCCCAACCAAAATATTGAACATTTTTAAAGAATTATTTTTGGGACTTTGGATTTAATTCATTAGCTATTTGAATTTGAATTATATTCATATAATTAGAATATAATTTAAATACCCCTGAAATAGTTTATAAGCTTTTGGAAAAGTCCATCTAGCAGTATAAAATATTCAGAGGAGTTTTGGCATTGTTTGAATTATTTTTAAATTCAAAACAGTGGCAAAACAGATTAAAAAAAGGAAAACAGAACAGAAAAATTAAAAGGGACAGTACTTACCTGGCCTCACCCGTGCAGCCCACCAGAGCCGGCCCAGCTCCTGTGCTGGTCCAGCACTGTGCGGCCCAGCCCACCCCGGTCGCCACCGTCTTCAACCTCCTGCCAGTAGGCAGGAGGGCGTGTGCCCGACGCGCGCGCGCACGCTCCGGCCACCTCCTGCTTACCCGCTCGCCGCTGGAGGCACCCGAGGGCGCCACGCACTCCCCCTCGCCCCCTGCACCTCCCCTCTCTTCCCCTGGACCCCGTTCCCTCCTCTGCTTCCCTCCCGCGCACACCACCGAGCGGAGCTCGCCGTCATCGTCGCCGTACCCATGGCCACCGGCCACCCCTAGCCTCGCCGATGCACCCAGGAGCTCCGCCTCGACCCCCTCTTCCTCCCCACCGTTCCACAGCCCTCCGGAAGCCCTGCATCGCCGCCATCGCCGTCGTCTTCTACCTCGGACCCGCCGGCCATCTTCGTCAAATTCGTCGGCTCCGGTGCGTCTCCGAGCCCACTGAGCCACCCTGCTGCATCCCTGTGAGCTTGCCGTCGTTTCCCCTCACCTCTCTCTCTCTCGCGCACCCTGTAGCCGCCGCCCCACAAGCACCCGAAGCCGCCGTCCGCCATGGCCGGTGAGCCTCGTGCTCCCGGGGTCCTCCACCTGCGCTCGTTGCCTTCGAGTGCTCCTGACGACCCCAGTAATCCGTAGAGACCCTCAGCTGACCTCGCCGTGCCGTGTAACGCCGAACCCGAGCACACCCGAGCTCCGGCCGCCGCCTCGCTCGCCGTCGGCACCGATTCCGGCCGCCCCGAGCGCAACTGACTCCACCAGGAGCTTCGGCTCGTCCCCAGCTCCTCCTAGATGCCCTCCGCGGCCCATTTGGTCGCCGGAGTGGCCAAAACCACTCTCGCCGCCGCGCTAATGGTCGCCGCCGGCCAGAACTCCGGCAGGCTGACGTGGCTTAGTTAATTAGTCACTAACCCCCCCACCTACTGACGCTGACAAGTGGGCCCCAGGGCTTAGTCAAAGCTAACCAGCCCGGGTCAACGCGGGATTAGTCCCTGTGTCACTGACGTGTGGACCCCACACGTCAGGTTTGACCCGGGGCAGCCCTGTTGACTTGCTGATGCAAGCATGACGCACTGCTGATGTCATAAAGTATTTTCTGGATTTAATTATATTCAGGAAATTCCAGAAAATGCCTAAAACTTCTAAAAATCATAGAAAATTAACCGTAACTCCAAATTAAATAAATTATATATGAAAAATTATCAGAAAAATTCAAGGAATCCATCTGTACCATTTTCATGCATGTTAGAACAACTTATCACTACTGTTTAGGACAAATGAAGTGAATGACATTTAAATAACCCCATATGGAGTTTGAATTTGAATCTTGGATTCAAACCAACTTCATTTAATCTGGTTTTAGGTGCATTAGCCCAAAACACATTCATATTGCCATGTCATAGCATGCATCATATTGTGCATTGCATTGATCGTGTCTTTTCTGTATTTGCCGGTAATTGTCCCCTCTCGATAGACGTGACACCGATGATGCGATCGTTGACACTGATGAAGACTCAATGTTATCTTCAAAAGTGCCAGGCAAGCAAAACCCCCTTGTTCATTCCGATACAATCCTACTCTCTCGCTCCTGCTCTCTTTTACTGCATTAGGACAACACCGATTCATCTGTTACTTGCTGCGGTAGCTGAACCCCTTTATCCTTTGCATGACCTGTCATTGCCACAGTAAATAGATGAAACCCACTAGCATGAGTAGGAGTTGTTTGAGCCCTGTTGTGCCTACTCATTCATGCTTGTTTGTCATGCCTGCTACTGCTTAGAGTTGAGTCAGGTCTGATTCATCGGGGATGAATCATAGGCGTGTGAACATGTCCTACTGTGTGTGAGCTAAGTGTGTGAACACGATTTGGTAAAGGTAGCGGTGAGAGGCCATGTAGGAGTACATGGTGGGTTGTCTCATTGAAGCCGTCCTCAGGAACTGAGTTCTGTGTTTGTGATCCATGATTCAGCTACTACCATACATTGGGCCCTGAAATATGACCCCGCTCGACTTCTTATTCACCCTAGTCCTCTGTCCAGGAGTTGCAAGTAGTTTCTGGTGTTTGTAGCTTACTGGAGGCCGTGGACAGCGCTGACCGTAGGGGTGGGCTGTGATGCGGTAGGTACGTGGCACGGTGTACCGGATGCCCGTTTGGTATCTCGGGAACCCTGTTCACATCGTTTGGGGCTGTGAGCGAAACTCCGGCCGGATCTCCTCATGGATGGAACCCGAATAGGCGATAAACCTGGACTAGAGACTTGAGTGTTTAGGTAGGTCGTGGTCTACACCCACGTCGGCTTTCGCTTGAAGTCTGCCGAGCACATGTCGTGTGCAGACGCTAAGTGGTGGAAACATGTATGAAGAAGTACACCCCTGCAGGGTTAATATCATCTATTCGAATAGCCGTGTCCGCGGAAAAGGACTTCTGGGTTGCTTATATCAGTTCATAGACAAGTGAAAGTGGATACTTTAAAATGCGCAAGATAAGCGTGAGTGCTATGGATGGCGTTCTCGTAGGGAGACGGGAGCGGATCCATAGTGGTGTATTGATATGGTGAATATGTGGACTCGTGTGCGCCACCTCAAAGAGTTACTTGCAGTCGTAGTTTAGGATAGCCACCGAGTCAAAGCTGGCTTGCTGCAGTTAAACCCCACCACCCCTTTGTTGATAATGATGCATATGTAGATAGTTCTGATGTAAGTCTTGCTGGGTACATTTGTACTCACGTTTGCCTATTTTATGTTTTTGCAGAGAGACTTCAGTCTCACTAGTATTCCGCGTGGTCTTCGACGTTTAGCTTGTTACCTCAGCTACGATCTTGTGCCCTCGGCAGGATCTGATAGATAGTCAGGCTTCTCAGCCTTTTTCATTTATAGATGTCTGTACTCAGACATGATAGCTTCCGCTTGTGCTTGATTTGTATGCTCTGAGTGTTGGGTCATGAGACCCATGTTTGTAATATCTCGCTCCTCGGAGCCTATTGAATAAATTACTTGAGTCGTAGAGTCATGTTGTGATGCCATGTTGTATTTGCACATATCGAGCATATTGTGTGTATGTTATTGAAATGCTTGGTATGTGTGGGATCTGACCATCTAGTTGTTTATCTTTAGTAGCCTCTCTTACGGGGAAATGTCTCCTAGTGTTTCCACCGAGCCATGGTAGCTTGCTACTGCTCCGGAACACTTAGGCTGGCCGGCATGTGTCCTTCTTCGTTCCTGTGTCTGTCCCTTCGGGGAAATGTCACGCGGTGAATACCGGAGTCCTGTTAGCCCGCTACAGCCCGGTTCACCGGAGTCCTGCTAGCCCAGTGCTACAGCCTGGATTCACTCGCTGATGACCGACACGTTCGATGCTGGGTCATGGATGCCTGTCCCTGTAAGTCTGTGCCGCTTTGGGTTTACGACTAGCCATGTCAGCCCGGGCTCCTTATCATATGGATGCTAGCGACACTGTCATATACGTGTGCCAAAAGGCGCAAACGGTCCCGGGCTAAAGGTAAGGCGACACCCGTGGGAATACCGTGCGTGAGGCCGCAAAGTGATATGAGGTGTTACATGCTAGATCGATGTGGCATTGAGTCGGGGTCCTGACAGCGTTGGTATCAGAGCTTGACTGCCTGTAGGATTACCAAGCCAAACTGGTCGAAGTTGAGTCTAGAAATTCTTTAGTTATATAAGGGAATTGATTGTGGGATGGAACGTAAGGCTCTTTTTACTCCTTATACCTCATGCCTTCTGATCTGAGTCATCTTATCTTTCCTACGGGGATTAAGAACTAGGCTATCTCTTCTTTCTATCAGGATCACGTGTTACTAATCCGTGGACTTATAAGATTGTTGGATTTAAGTCTCAGTTCAGTTCCTACTACTTCCGTATGTTAATTGTTGATCTCGAAACCTTGATATTGTGCTTCTGAGTGGTTATGCCACCATTTTTGTGAATGTCTCAAATCTTTTCTGAGCATTTACAGCCGTTATGCTGTCCGAGTCATCCCAGGTTTCTAAATAGTCTGATGCATTTGCAAATCCCTTCCTCCTGTTTCCGATGTGCCTTTGGTCAGATTAATCACACAAATCAGTGAGTTGAGGTACTTTATTGCCTTGACATATATGTTGGAGCTAGTATTATGACCCTAGGTGTCTTAGGGGATCATCTAGTAATTTAGCCATGACTTGTTCCCAGTGTGATGATTCTGGCCGTCATTATCGAAAGCATCCCGTGATGCCATTTAGTAGTAGGTATTCTATCCCTGGGTTTTGAACCCGAGATTCACTCTACTTGCTTCATGTTGATAGTTTTGATTGTTCCTTTAGGTTATTAGTAATCTTTGCATTAGTCCTCGATGTTCGTGGTATTCCTTTCTTCCAAATACTATGAACCGCTTATGGCAGATGTTCCTCGCTGATCGAAAGATCACAATCAGAGTGCTCTCGATGGATTCTCGATTCTACATTGTGACTCTGTCAGTTCTACCTTTCTGCATGGGTTATCCGGAAGAAATATGTGGAATTCGTTCGACATGCTAAACCATGCATCCACAACTCAGAAAATTATATGTTCTTTGAGTTGTCCCTTTAGTTGTCTTCTGACCCTCGTCTATCAATTGATAGTCAAGATTATGTGTGCATTCGTTCATCGATGCCTATTACTCTTGTGGTCTGTCAAGCCATTCTATTCCGGAATGACTAGGAGAAACAAACTCCAGTACCTCTTCCATATCCAGGATTGGGTCAAAGAAGTTGTGCCCCGCAGATCAAATTGCTAATCCAGCCTTCGATCCTGTTCTACCCTGAAGTATTACCATCTTTATATCGGGATTGTTATAGGAATTGCACACCATCCTATGAACTCTTGGTACAGTGATACTTCTTGCCATCATTGTTCATTCCTCGGTTCCGTGTTGTTGCAGCCGGAGTGCCGACAAGTGAATCATGATGTGTGAACTCAATACGCCTAGCAACCTCGTTGCTGGGTAGTTAAAGGACAATAATTTTATTCTTAGTGTGTTGGTTATTGAATCATCATTCTAAGATTGATCATGCTACCTAGTCCATTCTCCTGGTTCACTCCTCGATCGTTGAGTTAGGATTATTTCAAATTCTTGCTCTATTGATCATATCGTCTTGCCCTGAAAAGCAAGATTGTTCTCGAGCTTAGTAACATATCGGTGGTTCGTGATTTCCGAAGATCTTCTTGGAAGTATTACCAGGTCGTCACCTGACCGTTATGTTGAGCCCGTGATCAAGTTGGTTTCTTGTGAACCACCTTCTCTCCAAGAATCGGTGTTAGATATCCCTGAGCTAGTTGGTTAAGCTAGACAACAACTTGGAGAGTTGGAAGATAAAAGCTTGTCTGACTTAGTTCGTTCCAAAGGGATATTCTTGTGTAGTGTGTGTTGAAGAAAGATGATATCTTCATCGATTGGTCCCTGTGATCAGTTGCTGGACCTATTGTCTTATCAATCCTTTGATTTGAGTGTGGGCTATCGTCAAATCAAATCAGAACCAACGATATTCGTAATGTTGTCTTACTCGTGGTTGATCCTCGAGCATACACCATTACATCTTTGGCCTGACCAATGCTATCCCTTGTTCACTTAACTATGGAATTCCTTTTAAAAGGAAACCCAGATGAATTGTTGTTGTGCCCATTGACAACATCCTTATCTTCTCCATAATTTTGCTGAACATTAAGCTAGTGTTGGAAATTTTGAAAGCATTTGTTCATGCTAGCTCATGAAGCATATGTTTGGATGAAGGTAGTGACTTCCTTTAATTCATGTGCATCTGATGCAAGTTGCCGCCGTGGATTCGAGAAAGTCAATGTTGCTTTCTTTGGAATCATTCCAAATCAGTCATGCACACGTGCGAAGTATTCTGTGGTCTGGAGACTTGCAACCTTCATTCCATATGTGTTCCCGAGCACACCAAGCCACTGATTGATTTGTTCAAGGAGAAGAAGTTCCTTCTTAAGAGCATGCCTTATGCAAGGATTTTGATATCCTCGTTGATGGTTCCCCTCCTGAACTCGGTAGTGTTTTATTATAAGACTACTTTGTGGTCATGCTTGTCTTGGACAACGTGTTCACATGTTTGTAGAAGAACCAGCTCATGTTTTGGAGCTTGCTATCGTAGTTCATCTCCCGAGAATCTCGCAACGTCATCTCGTCGATTTGTGTTGCAAACTTTCATTTTTCTTCCTAGACTCGATGAGTCTGGAATATCCTGACACCAACCAGATCTGAATCTCAGGCAGATATGATGGTTTGGAACATTTCCCAAGAACTATAATATTGGTCCCTCGATAACCGGTAAGGTGGATGTCGTGGCCAGCACCACCCAGCCGAAGACCTATTATTGTAGTATCTTGATTGAAGAATTGGCCACCTCCCCATAGGGATTTCGTAGGATTTACTCCCTAGTTGCCCCTATGGATTTCTGTGTTCCCGAAGTCCGACCTTTTACTTGATGTTCTAGATATCAAACCATATCTATGAATGGGTTACACTAGCACATCAAGGAGAACATTAGAAGCGGAGTGCTAAATGTCTCTCGGTCGATCATCCAGATTTTGTTTCCTTGGCCTCGCTAAGGTGAAATCTGAGAAAGTGTTATCTTCCTTTGCATCTGCATCCTCCATCACCATTCATCATGGTAGTAAGTTGTGCTACCGGACCCTTGACACGGATGTTGGTAAAACCTTGATGAATGTGGAAATGCTTAAGTTCTTGAGAGCACGCACAAGCGCTACGTCTTATCATCGGCACTAGCTGGGATTGCCCCAGATTCTTCGGTTATGCTATAACCACTCCAACAGTGAATTCACTCTCTATTGTTGGGTTCTTCCCCAGTTACCAGAATCATTCCCAGCATTTGCATTTTGTTCCCAGCTTGCACCGCCAATGTGCCATTCTACTTGGTTCTCTTCCATTTCCGGTGGTAAGCAAATTCATCCATTACGTTGTCTTCAACAAGGTAATCAACATCATCCAAGTCTGGATATGCCATTCTACCGACCCCCTCCAAATGATCGCTTGTGATTGCCTTAGGCTGGTTTAAAGAGTTTCAATGATCTCTGAATCAAAAGTAATTCTTTTTGCCACTTAAGGGATATCTCTACGAGTCACCTTTCCCTAAGGGGTATCGTTATGGTATCATGGCAACTCAACTCCTCGCTACGTTGACAACCGATTACCACCTTAAGCGTGAAGTTGTTGTCTACCTAGTGAACCCCCGTCATCTGTCTCACTCCATTCCTTCAGATCTGTGCTTCGTCTCCCAGCTCAAGAGATGTTGCTATGTCTCATTCCGGGAGTTGTTCGATCTTCGAGAAGATCGACCCTTCTAGAGTCTCCTTCCCTCCAGGTCATGTTGGCAGGATTTCTCAGAGCAAGACTTCAAGACAATAATGGTGATCGAATCAACGTTCCTATGAAGTGCAACCTGGATCGTGAAGATTGTACTAGTTTGCGTTTCCCCTTCGTTCTACCCTACGCTTGAATCTCGAGATGAGATTCTTGTTTAGTGGGGGTGAGTTGTCACATCCCTAGCTTCAGGCATTGCTCTAGGTTAGCTTCATGTGTGCATCATGTTTAAATTCTGAAATTTGAACTGAGGAAATATTGGAAGCCTCAAAACCCTAAATAAAAGAGGGGCAAAAACCCTAGAAATCTTATTCATTGCTCCAAAAGGCTCTTCTTAAATGTTTGATAATTTTTGGTAAGGGTTCTGGTCCCAACCAAAATATTGAACATTTTTAAAGAATTATTTTTGGGACTTTGGATTTAATTCATTAGCTATTTGAATTTGAATTATATTCATATAATTAGAATATAATTTAAATACCCCTGAAATAGTTTATAAGCTTTTGGAAAAGTCCATCTAGCAGTATAAAATATTCAGAGGAGTTTTGGCATTGTTTGAATTATTTTTAAATTCAAAACAGTGGCAAAACAGATTAAAAAAAAGGAAAACAGAACAGAAAAATTAAAAGGGACAGTACTTACCTGGCCTCACCCGTGCAGCCCACCAGAGCCGGCCCAGCTCCTGTGCTGGTCCAGCACTGTGCGGCCCAGCCCACCCCGGTCGCCACCGTCTTCAACCTCCTGCCAGTAGGCAGGAGGGCGTGTGCCCGACGCGCGCGCGCACGCTCCGGCCACCTCCTGCTTACCCGCTCGCCGCTGGAGGCACCCGAGGGCGCCACGCACTCCCCCTCGCCCCCTGCACCTCCCCTCTCTTCCCCTGGACCCCGTTCCCTCCTCTGCTTCCCTCCCGCGCACACCACCGAGCGGAGCTCGCCGTCATCGTCGCCGTACCCATGGCCACCGGCCACCCCTAGCCTCGCCGATGCACCCAGGAGCTCCGCCTCGACCCCCTCTTCCTCCCCACCGTTCCACAGCCCTCCGGAAGCCCTGCATCGCCGCCATCGCCGTCGTCTTCTACCTCGGACCCGCCGGCCATCTTCGTCAAATTCGTCGGCTCCGGTGCGTCTCCGAGCCCACTGAGCCACCCTGCTGCATCCCTGTGAGCTTGCCGTCGTTTCCCCTCACCTCTCTCTCTCTCGCGCACCCTGTAGCCGCCGCCCCACAAGCACCCGAAGCCGCCGTCCGCCATGGCCGGTGAGCCTCGTGCTCCCGGGGTCCTCCACCTGCGCTCGTTGCCTTCGAGTGCTCCTGACGACCCCAGTAATCCGTAGAGACCCTCAGCTGACCTCGCCGTGCCGTGTAACGCCGAACCCGAGCACACCCGAGCTCCGGCCGCCGCCTCGCTCGCCGTCGGCACCGATTCCGGCCGCCCCGAGCGCAACTGACTCCACCAGGAGCTTCGGCTCGTCCCCAGCTCCTCCTAGATGCCCTCCGCGGCCCATTTGGTCGCCGGAGTGGCCAAAACCACTCTCGCCGCCGCGCTAATGGTCGCCGCCGGCCAGAACTCCGGCAGGCTGACGTGGCTTAGTTAATTAGTCACTAACCCCCCCACCTACTGACGCTGACAAGTGGGCCCCAGGGCTTAGTCAAAGCTAACCAGCCCGGGTCAACGCGGGATTAGTCCCTGTGTCACTGACGTGTGGACCCCACACGTCAGGTTTGACCCGGGGCAGCCCTGTTGACTTGCTGATGCAAGCATGACGCACTGCTGATGTCATAAAGTATTTTCTGGATTTAATTATATTCAGGAAATTCCAGAAAATGCCTAAAACTTCTAAAAATCATAGAAAATTAACCGTAACTCCAAATTAAATAAATTATATATGAAAAATTATCAGAAAAATTCAAGGAATCCATCTGTACCATTTTCATGCATGTTAGAACAACTTATCACTACTGTTTAGGACAAATGAAGTGAATGACATTTAAATAACCCCATATGGAGTTTGAATTTGAATCTTGGATTCAAACCAACTTCATTTAATCTGGTTTTAGGTGCATTAGCCCAAAACACATTCATATTGCCATGTCATAGCATGCATCATATTGTGCATTGCATTGATCGTGTCTTTTCTGTATTTGCCGGTAATTGTCCCCTCTCGATAGACGTGACACCGATGATGCGATCGTTGACACTGATGAAGACTCAATGTTATCTTCAGAAGTGCCAGGCAAGCAAAACCCCCTTGTTCATTCCGATACAATCCTACTCTCTCGCTCCTGCTCTCTTTTACTGCATTAGGACAACACCGATTCATCTGTTACTTGCTGCGGTAGCTGAACCCCTTTATCCTTTGCATGACATGTCATTGCCACAGTAAATAGATGAAACCCACTAGCATGAGTAGGAGTTGTTTGAGCCCTGTTGTGCCTACTCATTCTTGCTTGTTTGTCATGCCTGCTACTGCTTAGAGTTGAGTCAGGTCTGATTCATCGGGGATGAATCAGAGGCGTGTGAACATGTCCTACTGTGTGTGAGCTAAGTGTGTGAACACGATTTGGTAAAGGTAGCGGTGAGAGGCCATGTAGGAGTACATGGTGGGTTGTCTCATTGAAGCCGTCCTCAGGAACTGAGTTCTGTGTTTGTGATCCATGATTCAGTTACTACCATACATTGGGCCCTGAAATATGACCCCGCTCGACTTCTTATTCACCCTAGTCCTCTGTCCAGGAGTTGCAAGTAGTTTCTGGTGTTTGTAGCTTACTGGAGGCCGTGGACAGCGCTGACCGTAGGGGTGGGCTGTGATGCGGTAGGTACGTGGCACGGTGTACCGGATGCCCGTTTGGTATCTCGGGAACCCTGTTCACATCGTTTGGGGCTGTGAGCGAAACTCCGGCCGGATCTCCTCATGGATGGAACCCGAAATGGCGATAAACCTGGACTAGAGACTTGAGTGTTTAGGTAGGTCGTGGTCTACACCCACGTCGGCTTTCGCTTGAAGTCTGCCGAGCACATGTCGTGTGCAGACGCTAAGTGGTGGAAACATGTATGAAGAAGTACACCCCTGCAGGGTTAATATCATCTATTCGAATAGCCGTGTCCGCGGAAAAGGACTTCTGGGTTGCTTATATCAGTTCATAGACAAGTGAAAGTGGATACTTTAAAATGCGCAAGATAAGCGTGAGTGCTATGGATGGCGTTCTCGTAGGGAGACGGGAGCGGATCCATAGTGGTGTATTGATATGGTGAATATGTGGACTCGTGTGCGCCACCTCAAAGAGTTACATTGCAGTCGTAGTTTAGGATAGCCACCGAGTCAAAGCTGGCTTGCTGCAGTTAAACCCCACCACCCCTTTGTTGATAATGATGCATATGTAGATAGTTCTGATGTAAGTCTTGCTGGGTACATTTGTACTCACGTTTGCCTATTTTATGTTTTTGCAGAGAGACATCAGTCTCACTAGTATTCCCGCGTGGTCTTCGACGTTTAGCTTGTTACCTCAGCTACGATCTTGTGCCCTCGGCAGGATCTGATAGATAGTCAGGCTTCTCAGCCTTTTTCATTTATAGATGTCTGTACTCAGACATGATAGCTTCCGCTTGTGCTTGATTTGTATGCTCTGAGTGTTGGGTCATGAGACCCATGTTTGTAATATCTCGCTCCTCGGAGCCTATTGAATAGATTACTTGAGTCATAGAGTCATGTTGTGATGCCATGTTGTATTTGCACATATCGAGCATATTGTGTGTATGTTATTGAAATGCTTGGTATGTGTGGGATCTGACCATCTAGTTGTTTATCTTTAGTAGCCTCTCTTACGGGGAAATGTCTCCTAGTGTTTCCACCGAGCCATGGTAGCTTGCTACTGCTCCGGAACACTTACGCTGGCCGGCATGTGTCCTTCTTCGTTCCTGTGTCTGTCCCTTCGGGGAAATGTCACGCGGTGAATACCGGAGTCCTGTTAGCCCGCTACAGCCCGGTTTACCGGAGTCCTGCTAGCCCAGTGCTACAGCCCGGACCCACTTGCTGATGACCGACACGTTCGAAGCTGGGTCATGGATGCCTGTCCCTGTAAGTTTGTGCCGCTTTGGGTTTACGACTAGCCATGTCAGCCCGGGCTCCTTATCATATGGATGCTAGCGACACTGTCATATACGTGTGCCAAAAGGCGCAAACGGTCCCAGGTAAAGGTAAGGCGACACCCGTGGGAATACCGTGCGTGAGGCCGCAAAGTGATATGAAGTGTTACATGCTAGATCTATGTGGCATTGAGTCGGGGTCCTGACACCTGGGGAGGTTGCTAGTGACCAAAACGCCACAGTAGGCATATTTTGGTCGTAAACGTCTTTGACCATTCCAGAAGAAAGGTCGCTATAGTCAGTTTATGACCGCCAGCTTTTGACCTTCTGTTTTTGGTCACAAAAAGGTCACAAATGGAAATTTGTGACCTTTCAGTGACCAATAGTGGTGGTCACAAGTTGACATATTTCTTGTAGTGAGTCCAACCTGACCTAACGCGAGAGACCCCTCAGCAACCAGGATCAACCGAGAGCATCATACTTGAATCTACAACACCAGGTCCTTCAAGATTCAATGGAGCACCACTCAGAAGCAGAAGCAGTATGAGGACGTGAAGACTACCCCAAATCCAAGTTTCCATACTCCTTTCCGCGCCTAGTCTGGGAATCTCGAGGACGAGATTCTTGTAAGGGGGGTAGGTCTGTCACACCCTGATTTTCATGCCACAACACTTAAGTCAATAAATCATGCGAAAATGTGGTGTGACAAAAACTTTTGAGTGTTTTGCCTTTGCTTTGATTGAATGTTTGCCTGCTGTTTGCAAGTGCTCTAAAAATCAAATAAATCCTCCAACTCCTATACTTCATCTCCTTGCTCCAAACTCTTGAACCAATGATCATGCCATGTGTATAGGACATAAAAATATTTTCTTACAAAAATAATTTGGCCAAATAGTATTTTCAAAAATTAGTTTTTCAAAAACCCCTGAATTTAGGTTTGCACTGCAAGTATTTAATTAAGGGCAGTAAAAATCTTTCCAAAAATATATTTGACTCCTATTAGATATAGGATACGCAGAAACCACAAAAATATAATTTTAAATGTTATTTTCCTATTTTATTTAAAAGTTTTTTCTTAAGGCCAGAAATGGTCTTTAATAGGGAAACATTATTTTATTGTTTCAAAAATATTTGACAAAAATTAGGGAAACTCAGTGGACATATATTTTACATATATAAGAGTTTCAACACATGGTCATGTTTAAAATATTGGTCAAACCCCTCAAAAACCCTTTCTGGATATTTCAAGCTTTTGAAATATTTACAAAGGAAATATTCTCCAAAAATTCCAAGAAAATTCTATCATGTCACATATGACATATTTGGTGATCTTGCCAAGTCTCATGTCTTGGGGAACAAGATAACATCATCAAATCCCCTCAAAACCATTTCTTTCCATTTTGAAGTTTGAGCAACTTTACATTGCCAAACATTCCCAAATAATCTCAAACCTTGTGAACATGCTCAAATGTTCTAATTATTAATCTAGACCAAATGGCACAAGTTGGAGAACAAGTTAACTTGATCAAAGTGCCCCAAAACCCTTCCTGTCTAGAACCAAATTTGGACAACTCTACATTGCCAAGTGTGTCCTTTTGATCTGAATTTTTGTGTACATATTCAAATCCTCAAATAATGACACTACACCAAGTGGTGCATCAAGGAGAATAGATTTGCATGACTAAATCTTGGCAAAGCCATTTCTGCTGATTTCTAGGGTTCACCAAAGTTACATTGGCTACTTTGCCCAAATGAGCTCAAACTTGGTGGAACACCCTAATTCTATGTGCCATTCCATCCTGTTAGTTCTCATGGCAAGTGGAATTAATTTTCTTGCCCAAACCAACAACAAACACCTTCTGCCATTTTTCCAAAATCATCATTTTGACCACTTCCACTATTCTCCATGAGCTCAACTTTTTACCACAGCCCCTCCTAGTCCCCCTTTACCTCTGGTGTTCTTCCCTGCCCGAGAGGCAATGATGAAGGGGGGCAGAGACCCATTTTTCCTCTCTGGGCAGCCACTTCCCCCTCCCTTTCTCATCTCTCTCTCACTCCTGGCATGTTCCAGGGCATCCAATGCCACTTTCCCATTGTTTACTCCCCCCTGCAGCTTCCAGACACAAGTGGCCGCGCCCATTCCGCAAAAGGCATGTCATGCCGGCCAAAGACGCGCCCTGGAGCACGTCAGCATGCTCCCGACCGTTGAAGCATCGTCCTCCGACCACCTCGAGCCTCCCCCTTGCGCCAGTCGAGGTGCCTCGACGTCCTCAACACGCCACCAGGCTGGCCCCCTCCTTCCCCTCTCTGTCCTGTCCGTGCCGCGCGTGCCCAGAGCCGCCCGAGCCCGCCAATGCGTGTGCGAGCTCGTGGCTCCACCTGGAGCTCGCCCCGCTCCATCTCCCCTTCCCGGCGCCCTACACCACCCCCACGAGCACCGCAGACAACTCCTTGCTCGCTCCCCTTGTCGCCCGATCCGTTTCCATGGCCACCCGTGCGCCGCGTCCACGGTGAGACGTGGCCTCGCCATTTAGGGCCACCCCCGAGCCCCCTCTGTACTCCTTTGGCCCTCTCACCCTCCCATAGACCATCTGGACCAACTCGTTTACCCTCCCGTGCCCTCCATCCGCCACCATGGCCTGAGCCTTGCCGTCGGCCACCGCCTAAATTCGCACCCACCATTCTTCCTCCTCCCCTCTAGACCACACTAGAGCACCTCCACCACCACCGCGAGCCTCTCCCGTGCTTCTCCCTCTCCTTCCCATGGCCGTGCTGTCGAGTTCCCTCACCACCGCCGGCCTCGTCGCTACGGCCGATGATGTGCTCGTGTCCGGCCACCCCTGCGGTCGTGGCGCACCTCGTCGGATGCGCCGCTCTCCCCTGAACCCGCCGGTGTGATGGGCGTCACCGGAGGTCACCGGAGCCACCGGAACGGGCGCCGGCAAGCGTTCGGCCTCGCCTCCTCTGTCTCCTTCGTCGCGCGCGGGAGGAGGGAGACGACCCTGTGGGTGGACCCATAGGTCAGTGACCCCGTCCGCGGGCCCCTCCGTTTAAGTGGAGGCGCACTGGGAAAATACGCCTCCAGTGTGGACCCTGCGCGTGTGCGGCTGAGCCGATGGGCCGGCCCAGTTGCGCCTCGACGCTAAACCTCGCCCAGCGTGCGCCGCCGCCGCCCAGATTTGGCCCATTTAGGTAAATCCCTCTCCTTTTTCTTTTTCTGTAGACTTGTAAAATCCATAAACAATTCAAATGGACTCCAAATTTGATGATTCAAATTTCTAGTGACTATAAATCATGATCTACCTGGTGGTGCAACATGAACATTTTTCCAGAGACCTTTTCTTCACAAATATTTATCAAATCACAGAGAGCTCAAACTTGATCCAAATGCCATGATTCAAATTCCTAGATGCTTCTAAGTTCATAACTTAGGTTATGAACATTTTTATTAATACTTTCTGTGCAACACAATTTACTGAGCCATTTCTTCATATTTGTCAACTTTGCAAATCCATAGGATATTCATTTGAACTCCAAATCAAGTGAAACCAAATCCTAAATGCTTCTAAAATCATCCTTTGTTAAATGTGTATCTTTCCCCATTTTCCAAAAATATATTTCTGTACACTTCTTGCAAATCCATAAACCTCTTGATTCCATCATATTGAAATGTTCAGAGATGTCCATTGATCAAATCCTAATGAAACCACTTTGGTCATCCCTCATATGACCAGAGGTATCCCAGAAAAGTCCAACTCATATTTTTAGAGCACTTTTATTTCCTGCCTTGTTATGTTGCTTATTATGGTTGCTTTCGACAATAGTTGACGAAGTAGACGAAATGCTCGGAGTTGGACCAGAGATATTTGAAGACCTCGAAGACTTTGTTAAAACAGGCAAGCATCCCTTTGACCATGATGAACCCTTTTTATCATAGTTACATTTCTTTCCGTGATTGTTGAATGCATGATATCTTGAATGGCAACCTTGCTAGGTTTGCCTTCGTTGCATACCCCGTTGATACTTGCATTGATCATGACTCTATCCTTGTTTAGAGTTGTGTTGGTGGGTTGTAGAAATATGCTATAGTTGTTGGCTGAGCAAAATGGGTCGGGGTTATGCATGGAAAGAAAACAAGTGTGGTTTGACATACTTGCAAACAGCCCAGTGGGTGCCACTAATGCCCCTAGGAGATGATGATGAACTAGGTCACTACTTGGTGGAGAGGTAGTGTACCGAGGCTTGATGAAAGTGTTGTTTACAGAGACAGATTAGATTTAAGATTTGTCGACTGTCCCAACCTTACATGCGCAACCACTCTACCCTTATATGGGATAGGGCATTATTGATTACCTAGGTCGATACTAGCTTGGAGCCCGCATTACTAGTGACGGGGGAGAGTTGGTGCTCTCTCTCGGGACGGGGTCGTGCCAGGTAGGGCGACCATGTTTGTTTTACAGGGCAACGGACACACCGTTGGTACCCCGTGCTTGTGGTATGTGATGAATATGGGAGCGAGGCTCCACAACTTTATGATGTGAAATGTTAGGCACGGGGGTTACTACCGATCGAGTGGACTCCATGTTAGTGTCGTCTAGGTAAAGATAGTGATCGGGTGATTACCCCGGGTACTTGAGGTATCGCGGGTCATGGATGACACGAAAGTTCCCCGGATATTGTGGGTACAGTGTGCAACCTCTGCAGAGTGTAAAACTATTCGAATAGCCGTGTCCACAGTCAAGGACAGTTGGGCGGTGCTGCTTAGACTATGTCCATATGTTTCTGTCAAACAACACCGTTTGGTCATATTGATGATGTGACTCGTGAGGAATTCATGATGAGCTTGAGCATGAGTTGTTCATAACTCTTTCTCGATGTTGATGTCTGTAACCTCCTGATGCTTGTTGCAGACGCATTCCTGTCCTTGATAAATGTTAATCATACTTACATGAGAGAAACTAGCTTTCCGCAACAATGCCAATTAAGCAGTGGAGCTTTGCATAATTATTTTGTTATCACTCTTGGGTTGCTTGCGAGTACATTCAAAGTACTCATTGGCTTGCCACTAGTTATTTTATTGGCCAGGCATGAAAGAACATGATATGATGAGGAATACTTCGGTGACGAACATGCGAGCTAGGACGCTTCCTAGTCAGAATGCCTATAGGGTTAAGGCAGATGGCATGGGTCCAAGTTATCGACGAAGATTTCCGCTGCAATATTATACTCAAGACTTGACCATAATGGTCCTACTTGTGTAAGACGGTATGTATGGATGTAAGACTCTTGTTATTCAGCTTCTGTGTGTTCAGTGAGCATTGGTCTCTGGGATCACTGTACACGTGCAATCGGTGATCACAACTTATGAATCGGGGTCCCCACACTTCCTCTCGATTACAATCCGAAATGCGTGGAGGGGGGGCTGCCTTTGCGCCTACCATGGAGCGATGTCTGCATGAAATTTTATTGCCACGCAAGGCTCGTCTCTTTTTCTCTACATGTTTAGTTCCCTTGTTTACAATAACTGTCATGCTTAAGAATAAAACATAGTGAGATTATGTAAGGAGTGCATGCAGAAATCCAGAGTGATGGTAGCAACCTGTGGATAGACCCAAAACCAATAACAGCAGGCAGATAATGGCTTCAGTTAAAAAATACAGATAATGGCTTCTTCACTGTTTGTTTCCCACCCAACATGAAACTCATAGTAGACACCGGAGATTAACCACATAGTAGATAGATACTATTGATTGCGGCCCCGATATGTACCCCACAACCATTTAAAAACTCAATTTTGACCATTAGTTTGGAGCTGACTCAGAGTCTAATTGGTGAACAGGACGATAAAGTAGCATGTAATATTAAGCAATGCATAACGTAAGCAGACACGAAAGAGTGCGACCTCTCTTGCGGACCCGTGTAGTCTTCGAGGTCATCTGCTCGGTTGATGATGGTAATGCAGTTTTCATGGCTGCCAGCGACGGGGAAGAAGATCTGAGGTGGCAAAAGATAGTCTGCAGGCCGGATGCCTGCTGTGCTGGATCCTTCTGTCGTTGGAGCAGCTGAGCTGGGCTGGACGACGACGCAGCAGGAGCGGGACAAACCACGCAAAGTTTTCTTTGACAACTATCTGTAAGAGAAGTAATTCTGTAAGGGCTCGTTTGAATTGGAGGATTCCAACAATGCAGGGATAGGAATAGACAGGAATAGGATAGGAATGCACGTGCAAAACAGAGAATTTAAAAACACAGGATTTCTGCCAATCTGGGTGTTTGATTCACAACAATTGGAAGATCACAGGATGCAAAGAAGCATGGTGAGATTAAGTCAAACCACAAGAAAATGTACGGTTATAATGCTATTATGCTACTATCTCTTAGTCTTGTGCTTCATGAATAGGAACTTGAAAAGGAGGACAAGTGAAAATTAAATTCCTACATTTTTTCTTTCAAGGAGACACTAAAGGAACAAATCCTACAGTTTTCCTTTGCTCCATTCCTTTGAACCAAATTCATGAATAGTAGTACCATAGGAAACTTTCCAATTGCTATGTTTTTCATTCACTTTTCCTTTCAAGCACTGGTGATTCTAGTAGGCAGGCTTGAGCAAGGAAAAGCCTACAATAAAAAAATGTTTTTGTGCTACTTCTATTACTTTGGACCCAGGCCACTGCCCTACTAGCTCAACTCCCAGGGCATCGACAAATGCACAGCTCAAACACACAGAGATAAATAATGATGGCGTTCAAGAGAGTCCATCATGGAAAGCTAAGTTGCCTGGTACCTCACTGCTTGTCATATAGTAGGATAAAATAATCGTATTTCTCGTTACTACGAATGCTCAGTGGACAATATATATAACATGTAGAGTAAAAAAGAGATGCAACAAGTGTACAACCTCTTTCGCGAAGCCATGTCGATCTTAGCGTGATTGGGTTGGCCGGTGAGGATGTTCCGGCTGACTTGGCTGTTGGAGGAGGGGAGGAAGATCTTAGGCGTCTAGAGATGTAGCCCGAGGTACTGCTCCGCTGTGATGGAGGGTTTCGTCGTTGGAGCAGCTCCGGTGAGTTGTACGACGTCGAGGCTGAAGCAGGACAAGAGAGACAACGTTAACCTGAGTGGAATTCTAATAGCATCTCCAATACATGACGTAAAATACATAACCACAAAGTGCTAGATGTAAAATACATCAGCCGCTCATCTTTGAACTTAACTGTCAAAACTGAATTTAATTGTCAAAACTGAACTTAACTGTCGAAACTGAACTTAACTGTCGAAACTGAATTTTCCTGTCGAAACTGAATTTTCCTGTCGAAACTTAATGCACTAGCAAGGTGAGGCTACATGTCGGTCGACTGACTTTTTCATCTCTGGTCGGTCGATTTTCCAGCCGTTGGATATGAAATCAAGGTCCTGCAGTTCCTCTTCAACCTCCACCCCCCTGAGCCGCCAGCCACCACCGGCCAAACAGTAGCACCCCGCCGCCCGCGGCTGGCGGTGCGCCTCCCTGCCCGCCCCGAAACACCCCCCACCGCCGGTCCGACGCCGCCCCGGCCATCCCTCTAGCCCCCCCCCCCCCGCCGTGCCGAGCTTTTTCTCCGGTGATCCCCACGCCACCGCCCCGCCACCGCCGGTGACCAGCGCCCGCACCTTGAACCCTAAGATAGATAATGGGGTACCTCTCCGGCGAGCCCCCCTCCCCGCTGCGGCTGGTTCTTCCTTTAGCCCAGCGAGCCCCCCCACCCCCTGAAAATCGACTAACCCAAAAGTCAATTCAGACCACTGAAGTGTAGCTAAATCGGAGCAGCATCGCAAGCATGCGCAAGAGCGAGAGCAGCAGCGCGAGCAAGAGAAATAGCAAGAGCAGACCAGGCAGGGGACCGAGAGCAAGAGCAGAGCAGCAGCGCGAGCGAGAGCTAAAGCAGCAGCAGCTCCTACTGATGTGGACGTCGCTGCTGAGGGAGCGACGCCATGGAGGAAGTGGCCGGCGACACCGCCGTGGATGGAGCCACGCTGTGTGGGCTCGGGCCCGAGCGCCATCAGCACCGTGAGATCGAATCAAGAAGAAAATGCGGCGAATAGTGTACAACCTCTTTGGTTGTGCCGATTAGGCTGCAGCTTCATCTGAGGAAATGGTGATGATGATGCTCTTCCGGTGGTGCTGGTGAAGGCAGCGGTGTGGGAATGGATGTGGCACGAAAGACGAGGGGAACGTCGGGGCAGCTCCTTGGAGGTGGAGGACGGGGTGGCTGAACCGGCGGGACGACGAGATCGATGACGGATCCTCATCCGATACGGTGGATGAGGGACGTCGAGTTGTTGATGTGGACGACGTCGTCGGGGAAGTGGCTCCGGCCGGGTGGCGGACGGGGCAGGGTGTGGGGCTTCGTCGTGGGTTTTCGCGGTCTATGTGTACGAATGGGTGGGCGGATGGGATGGCAGTGGGGAACCATGGCTTAGGGACGCGCTTGTCCGAAATGTGGGGTAAGTTACGAAAGTACCCCACCGATTTGAGGCAGTTGTTTTGGTTCAGGGGTACCACGGGCATTCCGCGTGTCAGGATTTCACAGGAGGTGGGAGTTTTCGCGCGTGTTGTAATTTCAGAATAGCAAGGCACGGGTTGAGATGGAGGGAGTTGTCGGAGCACGACGAGACAAAGATATATCTTAAATATTTCGGGCTCACAAGGCACGGCTTGAAATTTCTGGACAAGCCTAACGTGTACTATACCAAATCAATGCGCACTACAAATGTCATTCAAAACTTTGAATTCATGTTATGTTCAATTAAAATATTTCGCTACGTGTATAATGCATGCAACCTACTACTCAAATGAACGTTTTAGTGCATTCCAAACGTATATACTACCGCTTCAATATGAACTAAATTTGAATTCGTTTCTTTATTTGAATAAGATCTATAGTAATGATTGTTGTGAATTCAAAGCAATTGAATTCGTTTCTCTGTTTTAATAGGATCTACAATCATCATTATTGTCAAGTTAAACCATCGTTTGTGTATTGTCTTCACAACACACCACATGATTAGTCTCGAGTGACATATGAACTATGTGTACTATATGAACTCGAACTTGATTTTCTGAATCCACTTTATGTTGATTTCAAATCACATGACATTTCTAGCTCTAGCTAGATCTTCATAATCTAAACCATGTCTCATATGTATAATGTGTTTATCACATTATGTATGGTGCCCCGCCCCCTACGCCTACAAGTATTTAGATGTGAGTTGCAAACACCACACATTACCACAAATTCAAATAAAATGTGAGAATGTTCGATATATAGTATTGTTTAGATAGTTCGATATTTAGTTGTAAGCTGCAAACGCCACACATTATCACAAATTCTAATAAAATGTGAGATTGTTTGATGTATAGTATGGTTTAGATTGTTCAACATTTAGCTGTGAGTTGCAGATGCCATTCATTATCACATTATGGTATAACATGTGCACATCACGTGTATCACCGCTATATTCATGCATGCATATGTTTAAAACACTATGATCTCCTATTCAAATATATGAATCCGCTTTCATATCAAATTATGATCTTTGTTAGTCTCTTACACCCACACAATCCTCTAACCTTTGTAGCTACCACTAACTTTCTCTCGTGCATGCACACGACCGCCTCGCCCTCTCCCTCCCTCGGCATTCTATCCACCGGGCACATTCATTTTTTTCTATAGGTCGTTCTCCCAGAGTCTCCACAAATCCTTTCCGACACACACCGATCAATAAACCTCTCCAGCGATGCCTGCCTACAACATACACACGCACCTTCAATCTCCTCCTTTATGTGTCCTTGCCTCGTGTCTCTCATACGGTCACACACACGTGTAAACTCTCGCCCCTCTTTTCATCGATCTCACAACTGCACACTCCTCCCCCTATCTAGCTAGTAGCTGGGCCTCTCGCACCACCTCCTAGCTCCATTCTCTCTGTCTATCCGTCTCGATGGCCCTTATTTTCCTCTAACAAATGGACATACACCGACCGATCTCTTGCTATACCTATAGCTAGCTAGGTCCTTATAACTCATTTTTAACCACGCGTCGATCGATCTACCTCATTAGTTATGTCTATCCCTTCCTCCGACAAACAACAATTGATCTACCGATCTAGTTAGGTTTGCTTACCAAACACATGGTTCCCCTTCATCATCCATGGATGCGTCCCGACAGATCTATCACGCACAGGCACACACGGAAACACATCCCCACTCTTATTGATAACATTGCAGTTCCACCCTGAGTTTGTCTAGTAGGCCTCTCCCACCATCTTCGAGAAGCAACTCCATCACCCATCCAGCACTCTACTCTTCTCCCTCCCTCACTCTCTCCTCTCTCTGTCTCTGTCCCATCATATTTCCCGTCCTTCAGTTATGTATGGATGTCGATCGATCTCCCTCAAGACATAGCTGGGTCTCTCCTTGTCAACACATATACTAGTCGTTCTACCTCTATACTTAGGCCTCTGCCTACCCCTCCCCCACCCACCTCCCCCTCCACACACCGATACAACATGCGCTCTAGTCATGTCTCCCTACCACACACAAACTTGACATGTGCCCTCTGACGTTCCGGTAGGTCAGTCGCCCTATATCTTTGACTTGCACACACACAATTTCGATGGCTCTCTTCATCGATCTCGCACCCACCCACTTGATCCTCTCTTTGACTCTATCGATATCTATGACCCCTCCCTCTGTTCTCGTGGATTGCCTGACCCTCTATATATGATATGGATAGGCCTCCATTTTCACACACATTGCTTGCAAAATTTTGTTTGAGATGTCATCGACACATATTCCCACAAATACATTCATGAAATCAACCCCCCACCCCATCCCCCCACCCCCATCCAAAAACAAAAACACTCACGAACACGGTTTATATCTCTCACACACACCCACGTAGGTGGGGGACGTGCATGAAGAGAAGAGGTTCATGCACGGCACACGTACTCCCGTCTCTTTCCCAACCACACCCGCGATGGTACACAGTGGAGCTCATTTCTTTACGAAAAAGGCAGCGCACGTGGTAATTTGGCACGTGTACTGGTTGTCCACTTGGTGGAGGGAGGATCGTCTACCACGAGTGAACAAACAAATTGCGACTTGACGCGTTATGTTAAATTAAAAAAAGAAGCAAACCATCTGGGGCCTACCTTAGAGGCAAGGCTATATACACTGGAGTACTTTTGATGTGTCCCATCAACTCGTAGAACGAGGAGAAGCTTGGTTAGTACGCCGTCTCCTCGCCCATGGGCGCGGTGGCTCACAGGATGAGGTGAAGCTTGGTTAGTACTATCCGCCTTACGCCCCCTCCCTCGCCCATGCGCGCGGTGGCTCGCACGACGAGGAGAAAAATTTACTACTCCCTCCGCTTACTCCTCATCCCTACTACCTTGGTTATAGAGATTATATCATATTGTTTGGAATATATATGTCCTTTAGTAGATTTCAGTATGAACTACTAGTACATACTCCAAACACTGATGTATATAGACATATTTTAGAGTGTAGATTCACTCATTTTGCTCCGTATGTAGCACTCTCCCTCGCCCCTCGACCCTCCCCCACGTGGTGGACGTGCAGCAATTCATTCGGTCTCATATAGCCAGAATGATATATACTGCACTACCATTATTGCTCGACTTCCCGAAGAGGCGAAGAGCCAATTGCAAGGTTAATATTTTGGATATGCCAAGCGGAAGGTTATAGGAGAACGAGTAGTAGGTGCCGCGTCATTTATATAAAGTTTTTTTCTTCAGTGGCACGTACGCAATATGATAGGTTCATATGGAGAGAAAAGGAAACCGCTCCACTATATACATAGTTAGGACGGGCCATCGTACACGGTTGCTTGCTGTCGTTGCTCTCTTCACACTATCTCGCACAAAACGACTGTGGCCACATCTCTAACATCCCGTTAAATCACGTCTGTCGGGGGAAGGGGTGGATGCTTAGTGTAGATGCGGTCGCCGTCGTCGACGGTGAAAACCCACTGTCGGCACGTCCCAATAAGGGGTCCCCGTCGTTCTCTCTCACAAAGCCGGTGAGGTTGCCTTCGTCCCTTGCTCACTGCCGTGACATGGGCAGTTGCCGCCTCCTGCCGCCCTCCTCAAGTTTGAGCTACGTCCCTCAGGTACAACTCCCATTACAGTCGGCTTGCACCACTGCTCCAGCTGCCCACATCACTCCATGTGGATATTTCTCTACTTCTTTGCCCCGCACATACCAATGCTGGCTTCTACGTACTGTATTTGTGATGAGTTTATGTCTCATCAACTAGTCCCAGTAATCTTATTCTAATCACGCTTCTTCAATTTCTTTGCCACAAGGATGCTCATCTCGATTTCGGTGAAACTGCACAAAATGATCCGATGGTCAAAAGGTTGCAAACTTCATTTCTTAGGAAGCTCGAACGTTGCCAGCAAAATGAAGCCTGGTTAGGGTTCACGGTTCAAGGGCTAGGGACTGCATGGATCTTTTTTTCTTTAGCTGCCTCTGCTCCAAAATAAGTGTCAACTTTAGTAGTAGTACAACTTTGTACTAAAGTTTGCATAAAGTTGAGACACTTATTTTGGAACGGAGGGAGTACATATTTGCTATGATCTGTCAATCATTGAGATGCAATAGCATGCATGTTAGTCTCCTTTGTATTTGATGAAATGTTGCAATGGGCAACCTTGGACGCGAGATACATGTAACAGAAGCTGGAAGCTTCATAGCATTGTACAAATTTATCTCGCTGATAAATTACAGTACGTACTATACTGATACTTCCTCCGTTCCTAAATATAAATCTTTGTAGAGATTTCACCATGAACTACATGCGTATGTATATAGATACATTTTAAGTATAGATTCATTCATTTTGTTCTGTGTGTAGTTCACCTGGTGCAATCTCTACAAAGACTTATCTACTAGTAATAGCTAGCCCCCACTACTAGGAATTCTCTATCCTCTCCTTGAGCCACATCATCAAAATTAATGTAGTCGTTAGATGAACTAAATCAGTCCATAATAGCCGTCTGATCTAGACGTTGAGAAGCTCCGCACTAAGACACATGCAAGCATGCAGAAATACCATGGCATGCATGTGAGTGGGTTTTAAATCACATCAACATGTCTGCACACAAGCATGCACCGATAGCATGCATGCAAGTGAGCTTTTAAGTCCCATTAACATGTCAAAAAGAAAATTATAATCCCATTATGCAGTAGGAGTTGGCTGATCTTTTTTCCTTACGTGGGATGATCCAATTGATGATGGGAGTTTTTTTAGTTTGGCTACCACATTTTTCATGCGGTTATAGAGTTTTTTTAGTTCTATGAAATTGATAATTTTACGCAGAGAGATATACGGTTGTTCCGCGGCAACGCGCGTGGACTCAAATAGTATTTGGGAATGGAGGGACTACTATGTAAAGAGTTAGGTGTCGCACGGTGTCCAGAAAATATGATGATAGTGTGAGGTGGGCCATGTAATCACCGAGCCTGCGTGTTTTCGCTCCTCTTGCACTCCTCCGTTGTAAGAATGGAGAAAACTGTAATCTAGTACTACCTCCGTCTAGGTGAATAAATCATTCACGTAGTTCTAGGTCATCGATTTGAGGGATTAAATATGTGTTGTATGTCATGAAAAGTATATCACTAGATTTCTACACGGATGTAGTTTCTAAATATATAATTTTTGTCACATATAATATATATTTAGATAGTTAATTCGTCGACCTAGAAGTACGTGAATGACTTATTCACCGAGACGAAGGTAGTAGTACCTCCTTCCGCCGAAAGCGTGGGACATCCAGTAGTCCTACCACCTCAGTAATAAAGACTAATGAGCCGTCAAATCACATACACCCAGTAGTAAGTTGGACGGACGAAGCAGCCATCACTCTTGCGCCAGCGAGAGGTTGCGTCCGCTCTGCCCGGGCATGAATGTGGCACCGATTCTTTGGAGCGGCGTTGACCGTTTTGGGCGTGAAGCGCGCACGGGCGATGGAGGGGCTTTGGGTGGGCCAGGCTGGTCAGGAGCGTGTGGCAGTTGTCCGCATGTCCCTACCGGACACGCCCGGAAACGAGAGGATGCACCGACTCTCGCGGCTAAAATCGTACACTACACACCATCTCTCTGTAGGAGTAGGTCGATCGCTCTCTCTAACACACACATGCTGTTAAACACACACACAGAGACGCACGCACCTTGGTCCCGCTGCACCTTTTAATGTGACTTATTACACCTAGATGGAGGGAGTAGTGAGTACGAGATATGGTGGCACACTGACTTAGGTCGAATACAGGTGCCCAAAATTGTGTGCATGTTATAATAAGGATTCACTTAAAATAGTACGTGAGCGAACAAAGGGATCAATTGGACAGTGTTCCCAAGCAGTAGCGAGATGTGTGAGGTAAGATACACCGCTGGCGCTTTTAATTTTTCTTATTAATTTGTTTGTTTCACCCTCTGACTGGTGGGACCCAATGTACTACATGGAGAGAGGAAAGGTGACTAAGGCTGCATTATTTCTGCACCATTGTGGATAGTCTTACCACCAAAGCCACATGACACAATTATGATTTAAATCCCAATGACTCCCACACACACAAAAAAACACGGCATGCTTGTCACACGAATGCAGGAATGTATAAAAGGTTATTTTCCTCTCGTTGAACATAACGGGAGGGTTGTGTAGCTGGTTAGCGTGTTCGGTCATCAAACTTGAGCTCTCGGGTTCGATAACTACACTTGAGCATAATTTGTGCCAGGAGGATTATTTGAGTGGTCAAAATGGATAGATACGGACCTATACGATCTCGTAGTGACCGTATAATCACCTCATCACGTATAAGCTGCAGCCTCGGCGCTTGTTTTCTAGGGTTTGCACGCTTCACACTCTCTCTCCAGTATATATATACACGCTGGAGCCTCAGCGCTTGTAGTTGCTCTCTTCACACTCTCTCACCCTCTCCAGATCTAAACAATACTTCGTTGGCCTCTCTCTCCCCTCGCTGCTGCTCAAAGAGCCGGCAGGATCTGTCCGCCGGGAAGGGAAGGAGGCTTAACGCTGTCACCGTCGGCGAGGGAGGGAATCCACTATCGGCGCAGCTGTTCACTTTCACCCAGCGGCGGCGCGGGAGGGCATCCAACCCCTTTTTCTTCACCACCGGCCCGTTGCCCACCGAACCACGCCCCAAGAACCTTAAGGTATAATTTACTTATTCCACATGCATTGCTCTAGCTGCATGTATACCATGAATCTAGGACGTGGTTCAAATAGGAAAGGAGTGGGGGAAAGTAGTGGGAAAAGTTGTATAGCATGAATCTAGAACGTGGCTCAAAGAGGAAAGGAAGGGGGAAAGTTGTATAGCATGAATCTAGGACATGGTTCAAAGAGGAAAGGAATGGGGGAAAGTAGTGAGAAAGTTGTATCGCATAAATCTAGGACGTGGTTCAAAGAGGAAAGGAAGGGGCGAAAGTACTAGTACAGACTGGCTATCCAGCACCTACATTGGTCGAAAAGGGAAAACAATGACAAACGCGGTACGCACATCTGTAACGAACTGATCTTTTGTTTTGGGGGTCAAGGCTGTAGAGTTTGAGCAGGACTAGATTTGCTGCGCTCACATAGGGAAAGGTGTCTAAAGATAACAAAACTGGGACCAACACAAATATGCTCCTTCGTTGTTTGTTCTTTGTTACAACAGACTATGCATGACCACACAGTACATCGGTAGATGCACATGGTGCTGGAGCGTCCACTGTCCCGTGCAACTCTTTAGCTGTTGTTAATCTAGGCCCCTGTTTGGTTAAAACTCCCTAGTCCCTACCTGCTTGGTTCTAGGGACTAAACATGGACTAGAGGTTTTTAAATGACATGCTAAAAGACCATGTTACCCCTAGTAATGAACTAATAGAGACAAGGTGCGATGCGTGGTAGGGTCAACTGTTGGAAAAAGTCCCAAAAAGACTCCCTCGGGGTCTTCTTTCTTTAGTCCCAAATGCCCACTTTTAGTCCCTTAAAGTCCCTCCTATTTGGTTTAGATGGGACTGACACGGAGTTTTTTTAGTCCCTACACCAAAATGTCCCTATAAACAAACACCCTCTAATAATGCCGCTGGAAAATTGATGCAGTGCCACAGTTAAAAGGAAATTACATGTTTAACGAATTTTATTGTTAATATAATCTCTATGTAATATTAATCAATGCCACCGTTTGAGAAATGCTACTGTCTTGCTTTCTTTCCCATTTAGATAAGGTAGATGCTTCTTTTGTTGGCTTCTGTGTCATCCATCGTTATTGACCACTAGTTGTTTCCTTTGCGCCTCTGTGTAAACAGGGTTATCTACTTCACCTCTTTCCCATTGTGACATTTTGTTGCACTGCACATAACACTTTTGTTTTAGGAGTGTTTTGTGCAGTCCAACAAAAATGTCAAACCGACAACGTTGCTTGATTGCTTGATCTTAGTGGAGCTACACAAGAGGAGATCTTACTTCCTCACCATGTTGGCAAATTTGGTCCAGATCTTCTTCTTGTGAGTTGTTTGAATTCCTCATCATGAGAGGTCAGTACTAGCCTTCTTTCACATGATTCTGCAGTGTGCTTTCATGTTCTGCTACTTGTACGGTAATGTTGCTTGATTTTAGTGAACTGCACAAATGGAGACAAGACTTCCAATCTGTATGTGCACCGTAATATCCCATTAAGGTAAGATAATGATATTTCAAAACTGTTGGCCTGTATTTTGCCACTTTCATCAGAAAATTAAGTTTAGTGCCATACTTGTGCTCCCTAGTTGACTTGCCAAATCTTACATTGAAGGCAAAGCTTTTCTGTTATTGAACCAAGTGATGAAGGGGAAGAACAAGCGGAAGAAAAACAAAAATCAACTCCCGGTGCTGTAATGAAGCACAGGAACTGTGATGACACAAGTAATGATGTAGTTTTGCATCTTAGTTTACTGCTATGGCTAGACCGAGCAATTGTTTTGCCAGTGATCTGATGCCACTCTTAATGTAATACATAATTATCTCTACTTGTGCAAATAGGGATCTTCTTTGAAGATACCATATATTTTAGTGGAACTGCACAAGAATATGTTGGAAACATTAAACTAATCGAGGAGTATATAGTAAGCGTGGCCACCACAGTAGATAGCAACAGATGGTTCTGGAGAAGTGCTTCATCTGTATGCTCTACACAATAAGCCTCCTGACAAAGGTTGGTACTCACCCATTGATTTCATCCATATGATTGAGCTTTGTCATCTCTATTAGTGTTGTGCTACTATTTAGATACTATCATGAAAAAGTGGTATTGTCCTTGAGAAGTTCTTCATCTGTGTTGTTTTAAATATTTCCTTCCCTTTTTTCGAGCAAACAGGGATGCTAGCATTTAGTTGTCCTCTTGTCTTTGCACAACAGGATCATCTTCCTCTGAAGAAGAATATGGACTACATGAAGTGACTAGTTCCGATTATTCTAGTATGAAGAAGCCCTGTATATCTTCTCATCAGAAGGAGCAGTTGAAGGATGGTTACATTACTCCCCACAAGACCAAACTAACTTCAGCTCAGAAGGACTGACAAATCTCCATTTTTTGCTGTGATGCGCGAGTACAATGTTGTTCTAGGACTCTTTCTGGTGAGTTCCATTTTTCTAAAAGTGTGCTCTACATGGACCATGTAGGTGCCTGTTTAAGCTGTCAATTCATAGTACAGTTTGCTTTATACTAATCACTTTTTTGTATTTGTGCAAACAGGGGTGCTCAGCTTGATTTCAATGGGAACTGCACAAAATGTTCATGAATACATCAAATCATTCATTTCCACCACAAGAAAGGAGGTGCCGATAATTTCAAGGCGTTGCAACATATAAGGGCAAAATCATACAAGCTACACGCAAATTTGGTTGATTTTGGTGGAACTGTACCAAAAGAACAGCTGGTTTATTTAGCACGAGGTGCCATGTCAATTTCCGAACTGATGGCAAACCCTGCCCATTCCACAATCATAGGCATTTGTTATTTTGGAACGGGACAACCTTGTCAAATTTTGCTCATTTATTTTAGCAAGACATGCGTTTGATATTTTCAAATGGGACGCCCTTTGCTGTCAGCAGTGTCGATCAATTTTTTATTTATTCTTTAGTTGTGAAGTAAATATTGCCTCTGACATGTGAGTCACTGAGATGCATAATCATCGATTGTTTTGAATGTTCTCTATGAATTGTCAGCCCTGTGTGTTTGATTGCAATGTACAGAAACGCTTAAAAGCTGCTCACACTCTTTGTACTCCTTCAGTTCCTTTTTACTTCGCACATTGTGAAAGTGCATACTTTTTTCTATAAGATTGGTCAAAGTAGAGATACTTTGAATGCAGACAAAACTTGTGTGCAGACTAGAAAGGACCAGAGGGAGTACATGTGAAACTGCTGCAAATGAGGTGATCACCCTGGGAATATTGCTAGTACGTATTGTTTTGCATGTTCATCCAATGCCAGTGATACAGGAATTCAAACTAATCAAATTAAATTCATTCATACACGGTCGGATTTCATATAAACATGTCGGATTTCATTACATTTCATACATTCTTCAACTAAAAAGGGGTGCGCTGGAGGTATAATTAATTAACCGAAGCTACCCACCTGTGTCCCGCTGAGCCGAACAGAAGCTTCAGTGACTTAACTTCAGGTGCAGTTGCATAACTGACATGTGGCCTATTGGGCCCACGTGTCAGTCAGCCAACTGCACTAGCAGTTAAGTAGAAGCAGTATTCTTCTCCAACACAGCTCTCCGACTCCACATCGCCGCCAAGAAGCTAACCGGTCGTCGATGGTCAACCCGCCTAGCTTGGCTTCAACCGGAGGGTAGCAGCGGTGGTCTTACTTGGACCCGAGCGGAGGCGACCTACCATGTTCTACTCTTCCTCGTTTTCTGTGTGGCGCGGCCTCGTTGGCAGCGGGGCGGGGCCTCGGCGGAGCCAGTGAAAGCACAAGTGCTCCCTAGGTGGTTTTGGTAATTAATGTCAACATATCTCTTGTTGGACTAACACTTTTATCTAGTATGTTTCGAATAAGTTCAACAATGGAGTGGCATGGACTAAAGGATGTGGGAACTCCTTCAAGATGCGAAGGACAAAGGATTGACTCCTTCAAGATGCGAAGGACAATGGTGTTGCTTAATGAGCCTCTTGCTTCATGTGCTTAGTGATATGCTCCAAAACCCTCACCTACTTTCCCACTTCCACAAATGAACTAAAGCTAAAGCCAAAATTGGTCACACCGATTCTTCCTATCCGGCGCCACCGATTCCAAAAGTCATAGCCACTGCCACAAACCCTAAGCAAATCGGTCTTACCGATAGGGATCTCAGTCTCACCGAGATGGCATTGTAATCTCTCTGTGTATGTCCATTATCAAAATCGGTGTCACCGAGTTTGAGCAATCGGTACTACCGAGATTACAATGCAAACTTCCTGGTTAACTCATTACCAAAATCGGTCCTACCGAGCTTGTGTAATCGGTCAAACCGAGTTTGCCTGACCAACTCTCTGGAAAGCTTATTACCAAAATCGGTCTCACCGAGTTTGTGTAATCGGTCTCATCGAGATTACGTTATGCCCTAACCCTAACCATATCGGTCTCACCGAGTTGCATTTTGGTCCCACTGAAAATCCTAATGGTCACATTATTTGCTAAATCGGTCTGACCGAGTTTAATGATTCAGTCCCACCGAGTTTGGTAGATTGTGTGTAACGGTTAGATTTTGTGTGGAGGCTATATATACCCCTCCACCTCCTCTTCATTCATGGAGAGAGCCATCAGACTGAACCTACACTTCCAGCATACATTTTCTGACAGAGAACTACCTACTCATGTGTTGAGGCCAAGATATTCCATTCCTACCATATGAATCTTGATCTCTAGCCTTCCCCAAGTTGCTTTCCACTCAAATCTTCTTTCCACCAGATCCAAAACCTATGAGAGAGAGTTGAGTGTTAGGGAGACTATCATTTGAAGCACAAGAGCAAGGAGTTCATCATCAACGCACCATTTGTTACTTCTTGGAGAGTGGTGTCTCCTAGATTGGCTTGGTGTCACTTGGGAGCCTCCGACAAGATTGTGGAGTTGAACCAAGGAGTTTGTAAGGGCAAGGAGATCGCCTACTTCGTGAAGATCTACCGCTAGTGAGGCAAGTCCTTCGTGGGCAACAGCCATGGTGGGATAGACAAGGTTGCTTCTTCATGGACCCTTCGTGGGTGGAGCCCTCCGTGGACTCGCGCAACCGTTACCCTTCGTGGGTTGAAATCTCCGTCAACGTGGATGTACGATAGCACCACCTATCGGAACCACGCCAAAAACAACCGTGTCTCCAATTGTGTTTGAATCCTCCAAACCCTTCCCTTTACTTTCTTGCAAATCGCATGCTTTACTTTCCGCTTCTCAGAAACTCTTTGCATGCTTGCTTGATATGTATTGTGATTGTTAAACTTGTGCCTAATCTCCACTTAAACTTGAGGAAACTTAAAAGCTGCAACTTTGGTACTTAGTGTCTAATCCCCCCCCTCTAGACACCTCTTCTCAAGGTCCTACAAGTGGTATCAGAACATTGGTCTCCATTGCTTTGGTTTAATCACCATTGGAGGAAGATGGATGGGCCTACTATTGGGAGTCTTAGACATAGAGTGCCTATTCTTGATGGAGAGTATTTTCATGAGTGGAAAAATGAGATGCTTGTTATTTTCAATCAATATCATTTGAACAAGTACATTGCTAGCCCTTGTGCTCCTTATGTTGATCCTATGCATCCTACCCATGATGAGTCAATTGACATGATTAGGAATCTTAGAACTGCCGAACTTATCATTAGAGGATTTCCTAGAAACTTGATTGGATGCTTGCCTACTTTCAAGTGTGCCTACACTATATGGAAATTTCTCGAGGAACGATTTCCAGATTATTACCTGAAAAATCTTGATGAAATTCTGCATAAGTCTATTGCCTTGAGTAATATGAATACTAGTGATCCTTTGTTTGGTGATTGTCTATTTGAGCTTACTAACCTTATGCGTGCCAAAGGAAATGTTGGGATTATTAGTAATATTATTTCCGAAGCTATAAAAATTCATAAGCAAGATCATTGTCAAACTCACTCTAACGAATTATCCTCTCTAGGATGATTTGATTCACCACATGACGATGTTGAACATGGATACTATGATGAGGATGATGATAGTGACTTCGATCTTGATGATGCAATGAGACATTTTGGTCTTATGGCAAATCTTCGGGGATATATGTCAGGAGGAAAGGAATGGGTTCTTGATAGTGGATGTACCGATCACATGATCGGAGATAAAGACATGTTTTGTGAGCTTGCTGATAATGATAGTCCTCGAAAGTATGTCACTTTCGGTGACAACTCAAAGGGTAAGGTGGTTGGCCTTGGTAAGGTGGCCATATCACATGATAGCTCCATACAAAATGTCATGCTCGTTGAATCTCTTGGATACAACTTACTTTCAGTATCTAGACTTGCTAATTTCGGTGTCTTATTTACTGAAGTAGATTGCCAAGTGTTTCGTCGAGACAATCATAAAATGGTCTTTACCGGTGTGCATAGAGGTGATCTATACATTGTTGATCTCACTAAAAAGGCTCAACCTAAAACTTGCGTCATTGCTAAATCCTCAAAAGGTTGGTTATGGCATAGAAGACTAGGTCATGTTGGTATGCGAAACCTTGACAAGCTTATTAAAGGAAATCATATCCTTGGAGTTAACGATGTCATATTTGATAAGGATAGACTTTTTAGTGCTTGTCAGGCAGGTAAACAGGTTGGAGGAGGGCATCCCGTGAAGAACATCATGACCACAAGGAGGCCACTCGAGCTACTTCACATGGATCTCTTTGGTCACAACTCTTACAAGAGTCTCGGTGGAAATTCTTTTTGTCTAGTTATAGTTGATGATTTTTCAAGATTTACGTGGGTGTTCTTTCTTGATGATAAATCGCAGGTCCAAAAGATCCTCAAAAACATCGCTAGGAAGGCCCAAAATCAATTTGAAGGGAAGATCAAGAAGGTTCACAGCGACAACGGAACGGAGTTCAAGAACGCAAATGTGGACACCTTTCTTGACGAAGAAGGGATTTAACACGAGTTCTCGGCTACGTACACACCTCAAAAGAACGGAGTTGTTGAGAGGAAGAACCGGACGCTCATTGAAATGGCGAGAACGATGCTTGATGAGTACAAGACGCGGAAGCATTTTTGGGCAGAAGCGGTTGAGACAGCTTGTCATGCGACAAATCTCTTGTATCTTCACAAGCTACTCGGCAAGACGGCATATGAGCTCCTCACCGGTAACAAACCCCAAGTTGGATACTTTCGAGTATTCAGCTCAAAGTGCTACATTCTTGATAAGCATCGTCGCTCTAAATTTGCTCCTAAATCTCATGAAGGTTTCCTACTAGGTTATGGCTCAAACTCTCACACTTACCGTGTCTACAACAATTTCACCCGAAAGGTTGAAGAGACGGTAGATGTGAAGTTTGATGAATCTAACGGCTCGCAAGTAGAGCAATTGCCAATTGATGTAGGAGACAAAGATCCTTCGGAAGCAATTCAAGACTTGGCTATTGGCAAGGTTCGTCCAACGGAGGTGAAGGAGAGTACCTCGTCCGTCCAAGTGGAAGCTTCTACTTCACGACAAGGTGAACCAAGAGTTGACACGGAAGCATCCACAAGTGGGACACACCAAGATGAAGAAAACGAGGAAGTACATCAAGTTGAACGTCAACAACCTCCTTCTCCACCACGACAAGAGAACGACAACGCCAACAATGAAGAAAGCCAAGAAGAAGAACAAGATGAAGAAGAAGTTCAACGAAGACCGGAGCAAAAGCTTTCACGAGTTCGAGCAAGAATTGCTGAAGATCATCCCGTCGAGCAAATCTACAATGACATTCAAACCGGGAGAATCACTCGCTCTAAAACTCGTTTAGCTAACTTTTTTGAAAACTATTCTTTCATCTCTAGCATTGAACCTATGAAGGTTGAAGAAGCATTGGAAGATCTGGATTGGATAAATGCTATGCATGAAGAGCTACATAACTTTGAGAGGAACCAAGTTTGGAAATTAGGTAAGAAGCCCGACAACAACCACAACGTCATCGGTACCAAATGGGTGTTTCGCAACAAGCAAGATGAAGATGGACAAGTAGTTCACAACAAAGCATGTTTCGTCGCCCAAGGCTACACACAAGTCAAAGGTATGGACTATGGTGAGACTTATGCTCCCGTTGCTAGACTTGAGTCTATTCGCATCTTACTTGCCTATGCTAATCATCATGATATCACCTTGTACCATATGGACATTAAAAGTGCTTTTCTAAATGGTGAAATTGAGGAGGAAGTTTATGTTAAGCAACCTCCCGGCTTTGTCAATCCTAAGAAACCCAATCATGTCTACAAACTTCACAAAGCTCTTTATGGTCTTAAACAAGCTCCTAGAGCATGGCATAAATGCTTGACTGTCATGCCCAATATGCGATACTATCCTAAAGAGACTCGAAGGTCCCACCAAGGATAGAACCGCATATTGAAACGCTTTTGCAAGGTGGATATCATTACATCAATAGTACATAATAGATGGGGATACATACAAGAGGCATACAATGCCACATGAATACAACAATACATCATACATAAGACCAACATCCGACTACGAATGAAACACAAACAGAAGCTCAAACGACACCCACCCTGCTAGCCCGGGCTGCCGACCTGGAACCTATCCCCTGATCGAAGAGGAAGTAGAAGAAGAACTCCAAACAAGCAAACATCGCTCTCGCGTCATGATCATCGCATAACCTGTACCTGCAACTGTTGTTGGAGTAATCTGTGATCCACGAGGACTCAGCAATCCCATTACCATGGGTATCAAGACTAGCAAAGCTTAATGGGAAAGGAAGGGGTAAAGTGGTGAGGTTGCAGCAGCGACTAAGCATGATATGGTGGCTAACATATGCAAATAAGAGCGAGAAAAGAGCAAAGGAACGATCGTCAACTAGTAATGATCAAGAGGTGATCCTGAACTCCTACTTACGTCAAACATAACCCAAAATACCGTGTTCACTTCCCGGACTCCGCCGAGAAGTGACCATCACGGCTACATATGTGGTTGATGCATTTTAATTCGGATCTGGTGTCAAGTTATCTACAACCGGACATTAACAAATTCCCATCTGCCACATAACCGCGGGCACGGCTCTCGAAAGTTCATAACCCTGCAGGGGTGTCCCAACTTAGCCCATGATAAGCTCTCGCGATCAACAAAGGATATTCCTTCTCCCAGGAAGACCCGATCAGTCTCGGAATCCCGGTTTACAAGACATTTCGACAATGGTAAAACAAGACCAGCAAAGCCGCCCGATGCGCCGACAATCCCAATAGGAGCTGCACATATCTCGTTCTCAGGGCAACACCGGATAAGTCAAGCTACGAGTAAAACCAGACCTCGAGTTTCCCCGAGGGGGGCCCCGCAGGCTGCTCGGTTCGGACCAACACTTAGACAAGCACTGGCCCGGGGGGGGCTAAAATAAATATGACCCTTGGGTTAATTACTCCCAAGGGAAAGGTAGGTGGTGGTGAGGCAAATGGTAAAACCAAGGTTGGGCCTTGCTGGAGGAGTTTTATTCAAAGCGAACTGTCAAGGGGGTCCCATAAATCACCCGACCGCGTTAGGAACGCAAAATCCGGGAACATAACACCGGTATGACGGAAACTAGGGCGGCAAGAGTGGAACAAAACACTAGGCATAAGGCCGAGCCTTCCACCCTTTACCAAATATATAGATGCATTGATAATATAAGAGATTGTGATATCCCAACAAAATCCTGTCCACCATGGAGCAATCTTCAACTTCACCTGCAACTAACAACGCTATAAGAGGGGCTAAGCAAAGCGGTAACATAGCCAAGCAACGGTTTGCTAGGAAGGGTGTCAAAGGTTAGAGGTTCATGGCAATTTGGGAGGCTTGAAGAGCAAATGATAGTTAGCGCAGCAAAGCAACAGAACGAAGCAACTACCATAGCAATGATAGTAGTGAGATCCAGAGTAGCGGTCATCTTGCTTGAAATCCCACATGGAAGAAGAACGAGTCCATGAAGAAGATGAAGCCACGAAGACGAACCAAGCGTAGACGAACGAATCCTCACGATCGCAACGTAACGGAAACTATCGAGAAGAAGCACACAACAAGGTAAACACACCACACATAGACAAGACATGATGCATGACAAAGCTACATGAAGCTACTCATGGCAAGAGACGATGCAAACAAGAACAACACATCAAGGCAAGTTTAAATGAGGCCGGAAACAACATATAACAATTCCGGTAAGTCCTCATATGCAAATTTCGAAATTGGTCCAGATCTGAATAAACATTATGTTCAAGTTGTTAAAAAGCAAGTTAAGATGCACCAAGATGATCTACACGAGATTCTAGTCAAGTTACATATAAAGTTCGTTTAGTTCGGAGCTACGGCCTAGAAGATATGCGCAAAACAAGTTAAACATGGCATTGATGCTACATGCATCCAAACATCAAGCAAACACCTCAAAACATGGATGCAACATGATAATATGAAACTTCATGCAAAATCAAGCAAGTTTCATGTAGAGCACACTCGAAACGGAGCAACGGTTCAACACATACACTCTATACAAGATATGACAACAATCTGTCCAAAACAGCAACTAGGCATATTGCAAGCACCAAAACAACATGCTACATTACCACAATATGAAAACAAGAGGCATGCACATGATGTACAGGTAAAGCATGACAAAACATGAACACTGAGCTATCTCCAGAAATCACTAGAACATGCTCAAGAGGACATGGCAAGATTGCAAATAATAACAGTTTCAGACTTATCAGGAAATAACATCAGGTTGCAATGTTTAGAGCTATCAAACAACATGTTACAAGAACTTATCATGGCAAACAAAGTCATGGCATGAATCTACGAAATGCATAGAACAAAAGTCCTTTACTGACCATGAGCCAAAAAGGCACAGAAAATATGATGGCACCCATGTAAACATAGCAAAAGATATGACAGATTCATACATGGCAGGAACAACAATAAGTAGGCATGTTGGTGAGCTTGAACCACTCACCACAGAGCAATACATGGCATGGCAAGGCAGCCAACAGTAAGAAGACATGTTTGTGAAGCTAAGCATGGCAAGAGCAAGTTCATAGCATGCTTGGATCACTAACAACAATCATGGCAACATTGAACTTAATGTTAACAGGCTGACAGCAACATTATTTAGCAACTTTGAGAGCAAGATTACAACATGTTACAGCAGGACATAAATGCAACCAGGGGCATGAATGGATAGAGAATGACATGTATAACAAATCATCCTTAGTGAACATCTCCAGATTATGCATAGAATGACTTGTAACATCAGGTTTACATAGCAACAAAATATAACAGAATCAGCCTAGCAAAATAGCAACAGCAAGTACCTTATTTAACAAGCTCGATGCACTCACTACAAGACACACAAAAATACATGGATGGCACCACTGTGAAGATGGCATGACATAGTTCAAAACTCATGTAGAGCTCATGCTCATAGGATGCACACATCAAATGCAACAAAAATGACAAATCACCAAGTTATAACAGTTTCATAAGATTAACATCATATAGCACTCTTGCAACGATGATTCAGGCATCAATATGGACTCAAATGAACATGATGCAATGGAATGAAATGAAGTACTCGTTGAGGCGAACAATTCGACATATTACACGCACGAAACGGAGCAGTATGCAGCAAGTTATGATGCGTTGAACATGGCTTGATAATGTAAAATATTACTGGACTGGAAACGGGGTCAACCTCCAGTGGATCTGAATCTAGCACGGTCTTCGAAAATGGCCGGAGCTTCGCCGGAGTTGATGACGGAGAGGAAGGAGAAGGCCGGAGACAGGCAGATCCGGGCGGATCCGGGGCGCAGGGCGGCGCCAGTCGCCGGGGACGTGAGGCGGCGCAGGAAGACGAGGGCCGCGCCGGTGGCAGGGGCGGGACGCCGTCAGCGAGGCGGACGGAGGCGGCGGCGAGGCGAGGCGAGGTCGGGGGAGCCTCGGGCGGCGGCGGATGGCCGCGACGGCGGGGTCGCAGCGGCGGCGAGGCGCCGCGACGGCGGGTGGCGGCGGCCCCGACCAGCGCGGGCGGCGGGAGGCACGGGCCAGCGGCGGCCGGAGGCCAGCGGGCACGCGGCGGCGGCGGCCGGGCCGGGCGGCGGCGGGCGCGATGCGGGCCCCGCGGGCCGGATCTGGGCCGCGCGGGCCCTGGCGGCGGAGGAGAGAGAGGGGGCCGGCGGCGGCGACATGGGAGGGGGCGATTGTTCTGGGGGCGGTGGCTGCACATGTCCCGCGCGAAGGCGGACATGTCCGGCGGCGGAGGTAGGTGGAGGCTAGGGTTTCGGGGGGATTCATCCGCGAATTTGGACGGGGAGGGCATATTTATAGATAGAGGGAGCTAGGAGAGTCCAAATGGAGCACGGTTTTCGGCCACGCGATCGTGATGGAACGACCGAGAGCATGGAGGGGAGTTTGCTGGGTTTTTGGCCACTTTGGAAGGGGTGTTGGGCTGCAAGAGAAAGGGGCTTTTGCGGTTACCCGGTTAACCGTTGGAGTATCAAACGACCTCCAAATGGAACGAAACTTGACAGGCGGTCTACCGGTGGTGTACCAAGGCCACTTGGCAAGACTCGGTCCATTCCGAGAACGTTTGACACCCGCTCACAAGGACATAGGAGTGCCAGATTGCAAAACGGACAACGGGGAAAATGCTCGGATGCATGAGACGAACACGTATGCAAAATGAGATGCACATGATGACATGATAAAATGCAACACGCAAGCAAATGACATGGCAATGATGGAGAATAACTGGCAGACACCTGGCGCATCAAATCCGGGGCGTTACATTGACCAAGTTCCTTATTGAAAAAGGATTTGAAATTGGGAAAATTGATTCTACTCTTTTTACTAAAAGGGTTAATGGAGAACTATTTGTGTGCCAAATCTATGTTGATGATATCATATTCGGTTCAACTAACCCTCATTTTAGTGAAAAGTTTGGGAAGCTAACGTCGGAGAAGTTTGAGATGTCTATGATGAGTGAACTCAAATTCTTTCTTGGGTTGCAAATAAAGCAAACTAAGGAAGGTACCTTTGTTTCTCAAACGAAGTAGACCAAGGACTTATTCAAGAAGTTCAATATGCAAGAATGCAAAGGTATATCTACACCCATGCCTACTAGTGTACATCTTGATTTGACCAAAGATAGTGAACCGGTTGATCAAAAGGTTCATCGCTCTATGATTGGTTCATTATTATATCTATGTGATTCATGTCCTGATATCATGCTAAGTGTGTGCATATCTGCATGATATCAAGCTGCTCCTAAGGAATGTCATCTTAAGGCCGTGAAAAGGATAGTGAGATACTTAATCCATACACCAAACTTTGGCATTTGGTATCCTAAGAGGGCCTCTTTCGATCTTGTTGGCTATTTCACTCGGACTATGCCGGAGACAAGGTTGATAGAAAGTCCACTTCGGGTACTTGTCAATTTCTTGGTAGATCTCTTGTGTCTTGGTCCTCCAAGAAACAAAACTCGGTATCCTTGTCCACCGCCGAAGCTGAATATATTGCCGCTGGTTCATGTTGTGCTCAATTACTTTGGATGACCCAAACTCTTAAAGATTATGGGACATATGTGAGACATGTTCCATTGCTTTGTGACAATGAAAGTGCTATCAAAATTGGTCATAATCATGTGCAACATTCTCGAACTAAGCATATTGAAGTTCGTCATCATTTCATTCAAGATCATGTTGCCAAGGGTGACATTGATCTTAAGCATGTTCGCACTGAAAAGCAATTAGCGGATATATTCACTAAACCTCTTGATGAGAAAGTGTTTTGCAGGTTAAGAGGAGAATTGAACATCATTGATGCTTCAAACTTGGAGTAGAAACTCCATTGGATACATGCAATACATGAGCTTATGACAAATCCTTGATATTTCTCTTATGATGGAAATCTTATGTCTTGGATATATTTGTATCTTGCATGTTATCTAACCCTTGTAGGTACTTGGTGGAATCAAATTCCATGAGATTGTAATCTACTCACGTCTTGAGCAATCTCTACATCACCAAGTCTCTATACTATGGTGGTTGAAGACAAGGAAGCACGGAACCACTCAAACATATCCTTTGACAAATTCTATGTTGAGCTTCATGATTGTCATTTTGGATACACAAGTGCTCTTCCTTGCAAGAACTAACCCATGTAGGTAGATGGACTCAAATTCCAAGTGGTGCCCCAAATTCTTGATGAGCTACATCAACCTTGAGCAACCCACATAAGTTCAACTACATGGACTACACCACCAACCAAGGTATGTCATTCCATCTTAGAGAAGCTTTACTCCAAGTCATGAGCTAAAGCAACTCGACAAGATGTGAATACATCAAAATGCTTAAACGAAAAATGGCAACCCCATTTTGAGCTTAAACGATGAGTATAACCTATGATCAAGTGATCCCACTTGACTCCTAAGTCAATATACTCTAACATAGGTGACTTTGTGGCCGACCATCTCTAGATGAAGTTCTCCTGTGTTCTTTTCTGTGTTCTTGCATTTGACACATGCATATTTGCTTCCCCGTTCAAAAAAACTTCATCTAGATTTCTTTCTGTTTGTTCTGCATCTTCTACATCAAATTCATTGCACATCTTTCAGTAAATTCCGTGCAAATCTTCATGAGATCTTACTAGTCTAAGTGAGCTGAGGTGACAAGTGTTTTCTCTGAGATGAACTCGGTTTCACCGATTTGTTATTTTTGGTCCAACTGAATCCTTTCGGTACAACCAAAGCATCTCACTCGGTGCCACCGATTTCACATCAGGAAAATAGTTTGCCACATATTCTATGTTTCTTTTGATCCAGCTCCACTCAATGAATCTTGTCCTCTACAAGCATCACATTTTTATCATTGCTTTGTGCTGTGTCTCAAGAACCAAACCCATTCGACAGATTCCAGAAGACCCTTCTTGGAAATTGATGTCAAAGGGGGAGAGAGAGAACATCAAAGCTTATCATTTAGAAAGAGATCCTTAAGGGGGAGAGAGATCTTCTAGGGGGAGAGACCCTCAAAGGGGAGAGAGAGAGATCTCCAGGGGGAGAGAATACTTAAGTAGAAAGTATTTCTCAAGGATCCCAGATGCTTGGTGTTCAAGAGGAGAGATGATCACATGTCTTCTTGAGGGGAGAGACATGTTCATATGATCTGTTGTGCTTATTTGCATTAGCATACATCAGCTCTGATCATCATTCATATTTTTCAGCTCTGGTTTTCTATTCCCTATCTTCTCCCAGTATCCCATGCTAGATTCAGGGGGAGCAAGACATCTAAGGGAAAGAAATCATTTAAATTCATTGCATATCTTTAATCTTGGGGACATGTCTAATCCAATGTAGTACTTAGTACTCACTCTCTACATGTCATCCCAGTCTTTGTATTCTTGTGGTTTCTTTTGTTTGCTCTGGCTAGTAGATGTATCTGTGTTATCTAACCTTGTTTACGCAGGTTCATCCTATCCCAAGACAACTCAAGACTACAAGGTAAGTATATGCATCACAATCATGTGTATGAGGAATTCTTGCTGATGTACATACTGTTTGCAAGAAGGACTCATGAGCATGAAGGTATTTTCTTTAATATTCTTCGCTCTGATGCATATGGCCAAGATACATGTAACACATTGCCTGCTCTATCATGTTTATTCTCTCACATGCTTCTATATTCCATATTCACATGATTGCATACATGTAGGGGGAGCCTATGTTTGTTGCATATCTTTCCAAAGCTTTACTTGCTATTCCTTATATCGTTATGTAAAGATTTGATGTATGTTGCCATCAATTACCAAAAAGGGGGAGATTGAAAGCACAAGTGCTCCCTAGGTGGTTTTGGTAATTAATATCAACATATCTCTTGTTGGACTAACACTTTTATCTAGTATGTTTCAGATAAGTTCAACAATGGAGTGGCATGGACTAAAGGATGTGGGAACTCCTTCAAGATGCTAAGGACAAATGATTGGCTCAAGCTCAAAAGCCCAAGACTCTTCATTTTATATTTTAGTGATCCAAGATCACATTGAGTCTATAGGAAAAGCCAATAGTATCAAGGAGGGATGAGGTGTTGCTTAATGAGCCTCTTGCTTCATGTGCTTAGTGATATGCTCCAAAACCCTCAGCTACTTTCCCACTTCCACAAATGACCTAAACCTAAAGCCAAAATCGGTCACACCGATTCTTCCTCTCCGGCGCCACCGATTCCAAAAGTCATAGCCACTGCCACAAACCCTAAGCAAATCGGTCTTACCGATAGGGATCTCGGTCTCACCGAGATGGGATTGTAATCTCTCTGTGTATGTCCATTATCAAAATCGGTCTTACCAAGTTTGAGCAATCGGTACTATCAAGATTACAATGCAAACTTCCTGGTTAACTCATTACCAAAATCGGTCCTACCGAGCTTGTGTAATCGGTCAAACCGAGTTTGCCTGACCAACTCCCTGGAAAGCTTATTACCAAAATTGGTCTCACCGAGTTTGTGTAATCGGTCTCACCGAGATTACGTTATGTCCTAACCCTAACCATATCGGTCTCACCGAGTTGCATTTCGGTCCCATTGAAAATCCTAACGGTCACATTATTTGCTAAATCGGTCCGACCGAGTTTAACGATTCGGTCCCACCGAGTTTGGTAGATTTTGTGTAACGGTTAGACTTTGTGTGGAGGCTATATATACCCCTCCACCTCCTCTTCATTCGTGGAGAGAGCCATCAGACTGAACCTACACTTCCATCATACATTTGCTGAGAGAGAACTACCTACTCATGTGTTGAGGCCAAGATATTCCATTCCTACCATATGAATCTTGATCTCTAGCCTTCCCCAAGTTTCTTTCCACTCAAATCTTCTTTCCACCAGATCCAAAACCTATGAGAGAGAGTTGAGTGTTGGGGAGACTATCATTTGAAGCACAAGGGCAAGGAGTTCATCATCAACGCACCATTTGTTACTTCTTGGAGAGTGGTGTCTCCTAGATTGGCTAGGTGTCACTTGGGAGCCTCCGACAAGATTGTGGAGTTGAACCAAGGAGTTTGTAAGGGCAAGGAGATCGCCTACTTCATGAAGATCTACCGCTAGTGAGGCAAGTCCTTCGTGGGCGACGGCCATGGTGGGATAGACAAGGTTCCTTCTTCGTGGACCCTTCGTGGGTGGAGCCCTCCGTGGTTACGCGCAACCGTTACCCTTCGTGGGTTGAAGTCTCCATCAACGTGGATGTACGATAGCACCACCTATCGGAACCACGCCAAAAACATCCGTGTCTCCAATTGCGTTTGAATCCTCCAAACCCTTCCCTTTACTTTCATGCAAATCGCAAACTTTACTTTCCGCTACTCATAAACTCTTTGCATGCTTGCTTGATACGTATTGTGATTGTTAAACTTGTGCCTAATCTCCACTTAAACTTAAGGAAACTTAAAAACTGCAACTTTGGTACTTAGTGTCTAATCCCCCCCCCCTCTAGACACCTCTTCTCAAGGTCCTACAGCCGGCGATGTCCTCTGTCTCGTTACCGGCGGGCGGCGCCTCGGCGGAGCCATGGGAATCCTCCCCCTTGTTGCCGGCAGGGTGGGGACTCGGCTGAGCTGGCGATGTCCTCTGCCTCGTTGTTGGCGGGGCGGGGCCTTGGTGGAGCCGGCGGTGGAGCCGGCGGTGTCCTCTGCCTCGTTGCTGGTGCCGCTGGGGCCTCGGCGGAGCAGGGCCTCGTCGACGCCAGTGGAGCGGGCACTCGTCGGAGTGGGCATTGTCCTCTGCCTCGTCCTCGGTCTCGGCAAACAGCGCCTCGCCTGCTTCATCGCCCTCGTTGTAGGTGGCCACAGCCTCCGCCACCCGCATGCGGTACGGCCAGCGCTCGAGGAGGCCCTCGCGGGCGGAGTGGTACGAGTCGAGCAGCGCCTCCTGCTCCTCCTGCTCTGCGGCGATCTGCTCCTCCGCCTGCAGGTGCTCCTGGAGGAGATGGTGGTTGTAGGCGGCGTCGGCCTGTGCCTCCCAGAACTGGTCCTCACGCATCTGCCTCACCGTGTCCATATATTGGGCACGGGCCTCGCCAATGGTCATGGTGCAATGCACCGGCGAGGATGGCGCGGAGAAGGGGGTTGTCACCGGATTGTCGACTACCATGTTCTCTATTGGGGCATCGTTGTCCTCCGGCTGCCTGCCAGCCAGCCGGTCGGCAGCAATGGCTGCCATCTCCTTGTGGTCCGTCGTTCGCCCGTCCCGTAGAGCGCTGGAGCGCGAGGAAGCCATGGTGGGCAGTAGTGGTGTGGACAGGAGAAAGAGAACGGATGTGGATGACTATGGCTATGGTCGGCGCAGCAGTTTATATAGCAATGGTGGGCGGCGGAGGGACGAACGTGTGGCACCGGATTAGCCCCCTCGGCAAACGTGTATCATTAATGTGGGCGGCAGATGGATGCACGGACGGCACTTGTGTCGTGTAACAGCCTGGATTTTGGCCCCTTTTTGTTTTATTTGGTTTTTGCTCTATTTTTCTTTTTGGAGTGGTTCTGGGGACTTGCCACGTGGGAAATCATCTTCATTCCTCCTCCCAAGTGGCTCATCATTCTCAAAACCTTGCCAAAGATCATGTCACTTCATTCCTTACCAAACCCTAAAATTCTTTTCTAGGGAATATTTCTTTTTCACTAAAGGAATAACCCTATCTGCCCTAGGTTGTGAAGCAACCTATATTTCTGTCCATCCAAAAATCCCCAAATAGTTCTCATAATTTCTTTGGGTCATATGTTGCTCAAAAATGCCCAAACATTTCCTTGGCCAGTTCAAAAATAATTCCCCAGTAACTATTCTTCTATTCTGCCCTGAATGGCACTTTGTGGAGGAAGTGTCATTTATATTTTTCCTGGTGGCTCCCAACCTTTTTGGGCATGTTTATATGTCCAAATAATTTCCCATGCACAAGTTCAAATTTATTTGCCTAGCCAATCTTCCTCAGTGAATTTTCAAAGTTTCTGTCAAACAGAAGGCTTTGTGAAGGAAGTACTAGCTAGGAGTACCCAAATGAGTTGAACTTTTGCACACTCCTTAATGTGCTCATGTTAACTCCCTCCACCAATTTGCAGCCCCATCCAATCATCTATGTGAGCACAGGAGCAAATCTTTGATTTTGGCAATATTTTCAGCTTGTGAAGCAAGTGTATTTTATATTGCTTCAAAAATCCTGATAAATTACCATATCATTCTTATACGCATAAAAAATCTCTCCACCCAATTTCGCATCATTTCATTGATCCATTTGATCACCAATATTATTCCAAGTTTTTGGTCCGCAGAGATGTTTGTGAAGCAAGATCCATTTTGGCTTAGCCAATTGGTATGAGACTTTTTGAGCATCTTCATATGACCAAATGATCAAGCCTTGCCCAATTTGAGCCCAAGTTGACACTCCATGTGAGTGCATCGTCATGATCTAGTTTCTGGACCATTTTGGTCAGTTGTGAAGCAACTGCAGTAAATCTTGGTCCATTTCTCCTCAAACACCCCAGGACTGTAGTCCTTCCTAGCCTAAACATCCCAGACATAACAGTTGACACATAGCAGCTCCCTGTTGATCACATTGAGCTGATAAAGTTTACTGAAGTAAACCTCAGAGCTCACTAACCTTTTAACCATAGCAATTTTACCCAAGTTACCTCCTAAGTTCAGACCTCCCCTGGATGGACTACGCCCTAGACAACATTTGCCAGCTATTTGCCTCACACACACATGCCAGTACTGGTGGTTACCACCGTTTTGGCTTGCCATGAGCACGCCCAGAATGGCTTCATGCTCGGGCCCCTCCACCTCTCATCGGCTTCACGCTCGTGAGGATGTCTAGTAGATAGCCCGCGTCATCTCCGTTCCCCTGGACCCCTCTCCCCCTCCGTCCGCTTCCTCGTCGGCGCTAGTCGCCGCAGCCATAGGCGCATTGTGGCCGACCGAGCTTTAATGGCGCTCGGCCTTTTCCTCTGCCCCTCCCCTCGACCTCTTCTAATCGTGAGCTCTATGGCTCATCCGCATCCCCGTCGTCGCGTTCCCTGTGCCCTCCCATGCTCGTTGGCCTCACCAGAGCATCGGTCGGATGTGCATGGCAGCAACCGGCTCGGCCTCCCTCGCCCCGCCTATATATAGCCGTCCCCCGAGCCATTTGAGCTCACCTCCAGCCTCACCTCACTCCCAGCTCCCTCCCTATCCACTCGCTCGAGCTCCAGAGCCCCTCCTCGCCTCTGTTAGCCGCCATGGCCGCCGCCTCTACCCCTCCTCGATTCGGGCAAGCCGAGCCCTTCCCCTCCATTCTGCAACCTCCAGGAGATCCCCCATAGTCCGGTGAACCTTCCCAGCACCGCGCCTCCATCTTTTTGTGGCCGGAGCGCCGGGTCCCAACTCCGGCCGAAGCCCTTTCCGCCGTGACCATGGTCCTGCCCTTCCTAGCACTCTCCGGCAGAAGGGGGTGGTCCAGGAAGGAGCTTCTCATCCTCGCGGTCGCTCCGGTGGTCTGAGCTCCACCAGATGTGGCTGGAGTCGACCGGGGGAGCACCGACGCCGGCGACCCCTCCCTCTGTTCTGCGCCCGTGTCGGGGAAGAAGAAGGAGGAACGGGAGAGAAGATATGTCGGCCGCGGGCTCCGCTCGTCAGTCGCACAAGGCGTTAACCCCGGTGGCCACGTAGTTAAGTGACGGGCCCCGCCTCGTAGGACTCGCCCAGCCCCGACCACACCTGTAAGTCTCGTGTGTTGACCGAGGTGCTGAGGTGGATAAGTGAAAGCGTATTCCTCGGAGTATGTTTTCCTCCACCGAAAGCGTATTTCTATTTTGCGCCTCTGCCTTATCCACTCAGGGACTTGGTTGTGAATATTCTTTTTGCAGATAGGTCCCTGGCAGAAAAACATTCGTAACTTTTCAACCGTAACTCCGTTAAAGGTGAAACCAATGCTCACTTCTTCGTTTCGTCGAGCCCGTTCTGTTGGTTTCACTTTCACCATGTTTTGACATTGTGAAAATGAACATTATGCCCTTGACTTTAATCAGCCCCCTCTGAGGGAGAACGATTTCCGGCAATTCTTTCCGCGAGCTTCTTGCACTTTCTTCCGGTGATTTCTTGCACCCCAGGCAAGCCACACCCTCCATTTGCATGATTGAAATGTAGTGACATGGTTTAATCTATTTTAACTTGTTTAAAACATTGTTTTAGCTACATGACTCTGTGCATGGCATTTTATCGGAGTATTATTTTGAACTTGTCGTTGCCATGCTATCGTTTGGATTACTAGGAGTTATGTGTGTAGTTGATGAGTATCATGTTGCCATTCGAGTATTAGTGGCTGATATTATGATTGTTTCATGATGATATCTATTGGTATGTTTTGGAATATTACTTTGGATATCATGCTACCTTTGGATTATTAGTGGTTAGTATGATTATTTTCATGATGCTAGTTGATGTTCTGTTGCTTGGAGTATTATTTTCGGAGATGATGGTTACATGTGGATCTTAGCTGGATAGTTGTATTCTTGTTATTGGAGTAGTAGGATTATTGTTTCGGATTCATCGTGATAGTAGTGTTATGTTACCCTCTGAGTATTTTGAGATGATGATATTATGCTTGGATTATTTGTTGGATATTGCTATGACTTGGATTATAGTTTGATGGTTAACATCGGAGTATCAATTATCATGGTTATATTTTTGGGGATAAATTCCGTCATTAAGTTGGTCAGGTGCCGCCGAACCGGACTTTTCTAGTGCAACAACATTTGCAGGTATGGGACGACCTTAATGTGGTCTATTGCCGTGCCTCTCGCCGGTGCCTCCAACTAGGGAAGGTTATGGGCGTGCTGTACCCTAGCCCAGTAAGCAGGCATAACCTTGTGAGCCCGTTGTTATGTTTTTTGCGCGCGGGTCCCAGTGTGGATCGGGCCACGACGGTGGTCGTTGTGTCTTGAGGTAGACACGGGGCCACCCATGACTTAGCCCAGAGGGGAGTGAGTCGGAGTGGCCGGGAGAGGGTCATGGCAGTAGAACAGTTTTGTCGGAACGCCGTTGGTCCACCCGAATGGGAGTGCGAGGCCATGGGTTCTGTGGTGTGGGCACAGTGCGCTAACTCTGCAGAGTGTATGTTTAATCTATCGATAGCCGCGTCCTCGGTCATGGGCATGGGTTCGAACTAGGGTACACCGTTCGATCAACACTCATATGACAGAATGACTTATAGGTGATGGATATGTGGATATTTGCAGCAGTACAGATTGGCCAGGTGTTCGTAGGGTTGTGATCGCCGTAAGGATCATGGGCCATTTATTGGTCTTGTTGTGATCGCCGTAAGGATCACGGGCCATTTATTGGTCGGTTTGTGATCGCCGTAAGGATCATGGGCCATTTATTGGTCGGGTTGTGATCGCCGTAAGGATCACGGGCCATTTATTGGTCGTGGTTGTGATTGCCGTAAGGATCACGGGCCAGATATTGGTCATGGTTGTGATCGTCGTAAGGATCACAGGCCCTTTATTGGTCGTGGTTGTGATCGCCGTAAGGATCATGGTTACAGTTTGGTTTTGATCACGAGGTGATCGAGATGGTATATTGCTTGGCCTGTTAGCCAAGAGAGATATGGTTATGGAGATCAGAGATGGTGATTTATCAGTATTATAGTAGTTCATATTATGCTTAGGAGTTGCTGTTATATCATGGTAGTTGTTAATTTAATTAACCTGCTTAATGCTATGTTATTGTCTTGCCTTGATGTTTTTGGTTGTTGGGAGCTTGCAAGTACATTCAATGTACTGACCTGGCATGTCATGCCAGATTGTAGGTGATGCCATGATTGCTTGATTGCTTGTCGTGGTTTTTGTTCATGCGAGCTAGATCGTGTCCCAGCCAGAGTCCCTGCGGAGTGGATTTCACCACCTTCATCGTTGTTCTGCTGCTAGAAGATTTCCGCTGCTACGAGTTGTTCCGCTACTAGCATAGATCAAGTGTAGTATAGCAGGCGTAGTGTTGCCATGCTGATGTGAACCTTTGTAGCATCAGACCTTTGTATTTATTCTTGTAATAAGAGTTGATTTGTTCTATGTCAAGTAGTATCGTATTCCAGAGACTTTTCCTCGATCTCTTGGCTAGAATATGGGGCGTTTCGGTTTCTCTGAGCCGGGGTGCCACATGCTTGGTATTAGAGCAGGTCTGGCTGTAGGACACCCTAGTCAGCACGAGCGGTAGAAACCGGTAGAAATCGGTAGTATAGAGTCTGGCTTGTTTATTGCATTTGGTTGCTGCATTTGTTTGTTGCATAGCATCTATATAGCCTTAGTATTTGTGGTAACGATTTATCTGGTGAGTGTAGCTGGCATCAGTTCGGATCCACTACAGCTGAACCTTTGCATTTCTCCAGTTCCTTTTTCTTTCGGTGTTTGGTGTCATTTCTGTCCTAGCAGAGTGATGGCAAGTGATCCTGATACTGTTTGCAAAAATGGTGCTCAGGAATCGTGTCGATGTCTTTCTTTCAATCCCGCCTATCGTTTCGGTGATGGACATGCTTCTATCCCGGATCCTTCTTTTTTCGTGTTGGCAACCCTTAATGATCTTAGTTATCAAGAAAGGGCAATGTCAGCAGCCTCAGTTTTTCCCCGCTATCCTATTTCTTGGACGTGTACGGATCTTTTTTCCGTCCTCTTGATAATAATGTGGTTGCGAACTTCGTGTCCCACAGCATGATTACTGAGTGCGTCCTCGCCTCTGAGCTAGTTCAGGTTGCCGCCTGGCTAAGCTAGCACTTGTGTAGTGCTGTTTACACCAACTATTCCACAGATTTATTCGTCCTCGTGCACATTGTCACAGCATGCTAGATCGTAGAACCGGAGATCCCGCGAGATTTGTGTTCTTAAGTAGGCATGCATATTGTGCGACTAGCAGTAATATGTGACATTGATTGTGTGTGAATTCTTTGTTGTTGTGTGCTTTTGTTTAGTTGAGTTTTCTTTTGCTTCTTTCTTTTTGGGCCCCGGTGTTACATTATTTTTTCCCCTATAAGAGAATTGCTCATCCAGCGACACCGGACTTGAAGAAGTAATAATGATTTCAAATATTTGGAAGAAGCTCCGCTAAATATTTTGGTCTACCTCAGTACAAATACTCACAGCAGTTATGATCCAGCCAGCAGAAAGACAAGTCAGGTACAAGATCAACAGTATATGTTCAGACAAAGGTATGGATCATATACAAAGTTTTGGCTCAATAATGCATGATGCTTGAAATATGATATCATCCGAAATAAAGTCAGAATGTGATATGCTCAAGGAAGACAGTCAAACTATTTTTCTCATGCAAATAATCAGCCTCAGAATATTAAGGGCATGTGTATGGATTTCAGTCTGCATATCAGTATGAAGCTTTGGATATAAGAAACCCAATATTCTTCCACACGCTATCGGAAGAAATTTATGATGCAAGGCTCATCAATTTTTTCTCAGCATGATATGTGAACAATTTCCAGCCCATGATACCTGGTCTCTCACAGCAAGATACCTCAGTAAAGGATTCTGACAGACGGAAATGAAATTTTCTCAACAAGCAAACCCGAGGAGAAGATTCTCAAGTACGGAACTCAGGCTTCTCCAGCACAATAATCAGAGCAAGCTTCGTGTGTAAGCTATAAAGCCTTCTTCTGCACGATACCTAGACAAAATATTTGAGCAGAAGTTAACAAGTCTTCCTCAGCAAGCTACTCGGATGGCTTCTCTCGTACGCCACTCAGTCCGCATCAATACCACAATATTGCACCATCCTCAGAGATTATATGAAGAGTTACTAATGTATGGCAGTATTGTTCAAGGACCAGACTTGCAATAATTTTGTCAGAAGTTAAATTCAATCAAAATATATGCCTACCGCAAGGATCGAGTGATCGGTTGCATATCCTTCTTATATATGGTGAGCATGTATCCCCCGTCATATCAGTCACCCATATGAGAAGCGACAGTGATCCAACAGATACACCTAAGAAAGGTAAGGATTCAACAACCTCCCGAGTCAGGCTAAGGAAAATAAGCAGAGATACATATTTGGAGATGACATCACATAAACCATAGTCCTGACAATGGTCATCAAGGTCATTATTCCTGCAACTGACAAGGAGATATCATAAAGCATTGTCACCTTCTTGTATGATCGGCCTCAGCAATGAGCTCCGTACAGCTACAAACCCCGGGTATATGTCATATGTGTGCGGACATCGGTCAGAAAAACAAGCACAAGGAATAATGCGCTAATCGCATCCATGTTCATACGAAGAATCAAGTACAGGTGTCGCCAAGTTATTTCAGTAAGGTATTCTGACAAAGAAAATCATGACCGTATAAAGGATGAGGCTGACAGCAATGTATGATGTTTTTTGCACGACCATCAGGGTCTGAATCCCCAAATCAGATGGAGGCCATAATTCCGTATGGATCCACAAAGGCAAACTCTCAACGGCCTACTCTATTTACAAGGATTTTTCATATCCCTCTTGACATGGTTAGTGTGGAATATCCAAGTCTGTTCTGTCAGATCCAAGATTCCTGTGCAACCTCAGCAGTCTGACCTCAGCGGCAGTGTTAAAGTATATCACAGCCTATTACCATAGATGAGTATACCAACAAAATGAAAAAAAATCAAAAGCCGAACAATCAGCTCAGATCCGGTATACTCACCGACGGAATGAAGTACATGGTCAGTCTATAAGGAAAGGAAATTGTCCGTCTGCCCCCTGTCGGGCCAGTCTCCAGATGTAAATAATCAAGGTATGACATAGCTATAACTCCATACACCATTATATTGCTCACGACATAAGGCAGTCAAATCTTTGGTACATATCTCATGCTCGAGCCAAAGGAATAAATCAAGATCAATCAGTGCCACCTATGAGCAGTTAGATCCCGTCAGAAGATGGCCATGATAATTCTCAGCATTTGTGGAAACCAGAAGACATGCATTTATTTGAAGCAACCCCATGGCAGAAGTAAAAAGGTTTTCATGACCAAAGGAAAAAATTATGCTCAGGTCCATTGGATACCACGACAGATATATGAGCAAAGAGATGTCAGAATTTGGGAAAGGTGAAGCAAACCACCCCAGAGCAAGGTAAGTTGATCATCTGAAATTCTTGTGCAAACAATAAATAAGGGAAAAAGGATACCCGAGTTGGAAATGGTGTCCACAAGTCATACTTGTTCCCTGAGCAACCAAATCTCGAGGACGAGATTTCTTTTAAGGGGGGAAGGTTTGTAACAGCCTGGATTTTGGCCCTTTTTTTATTTGGTTTTTGCTTTGTTTTTCTTTTGGGACAATTGCATTTTTACCCCTAGTTGGTTCCTACCCACGGGTTTTGCCCTTACTTTTCGAGCTTGCTCAGTTTTGCCCTTACTTTTTCCATCGAGGTCCCTCGAATGCCCTTTGACCATTTGACCAAAACTTTGAAAATTCATAACTAATTCATACGAACTCAGAAAAATGCAAATAAGATATCAAAATGTTTAGATAAACATTACCTTTATGGGCATATCATTTGCATTCAGGACAAAAGCATCGTTTAAACTACCTCAGGTAATAAATGTTATTTACATTATTAAAAATAAACAGGTATAAACAATATATTTTTCATGAATAAAAATTACATGCAAATGTAGGTGATGTTTTCTGAACATCCTGATAACTTATTTGCATTTTTCTGAGTTTGTATCAACTTGTTATGAATGTTCTAACGACTTTGACCATTATTTGGAAACTTCATAACAAGTTGATACGAACTTAGGAAAATGCAAATAAGGTATCAGGATGTTCAGAAAACATCACCTACATTTGCATATAATTTTTATTCATGAAACAAATATTTTTATACCTATTTATTTTTAATAATGTTAATAACATTAATTACCACGGGTAGTTTAAATGATGCTTTTGTCCTGAATGCAAATGATATGCCCATAAAGGTAATCTTTATCTGAACATTTTGATATCTTATTTGCATTTTTCTGAGTTCATATGAATTAGTTATGAATTTTCAAAGTTTTGGTCAAACGGTCAAAGGGCATTCAAGGGACCTCGATGGAAAAAGTAAGGGCAAAACTGAGCAAGCTCAAAAAGTAAGGGCAAAACCCGTGGGTAGGAACCAACTAGGGGTAAAAATGCAATTGTCCCTTTTCTTTTTGGAGTGGTTCTGTGGACTTGCCACCTAGGAAATCATCTTCATTCCTCCTCCAAAGTGGCTCATCATTCTCAAAACCTTGCCAAAGATCATGTCACTTCACTCCTTGACGAAACCCTAAAATTCTTTTCTAGGGAATATTCCTTTTTCATTAAAGGAATAACCCTATCTGCCCTAGGTTGTGAAGCAACCTATATTTCTGTCCATAGAAAAATCCCCAAATAATTCTCATAATTTTTTTGGGTCATATGTTGCTCAAATATGCCCAAACATTTCCTTGGCCAGTTGAAAAATAATTACCCAATAAATATTCTTCTATTCTGCCCTGAATGGCACTTTGTGAAGGAAGTGTCATTTATATTTTTCCTAGTCTCTCCCAACCTTTTCGGGCATGTTTATATGTCCAAATAATTGCCCCATGCATAAGTTCAAATTTATTTGCCAAGCCAATCTTCCTGAGTGAATTTTCAAATTTTCTGTCATATAGAAGGCTTTGTGAAGGAAGTACTAGCTAGGTGTACTCAAATGCGTTGAACTTTTGCACACTCCTTAATGTGCTCATGTTAACCCCCTCCACCAATTTGCAGTCCCATCCAATCATCTATGTGAGCACAGGAGCAAATCTTTGATTTTGGCAATATTTTTAGGTTGTGAAGCAAGTGTATTTGATATTGCTTCAAAAATCCTGATAAATTACCAGATCATTCTTATACCCATAAAACATCTCTCCACAAAATTTGGTATCATTCCATTGATCCATTTGATCACCAATATTATTCCAAATTTCTGGTCAGCAGAGATGTTTGTGAAGCAAGTACCATTTTGGCTTGGCCAATTGGTATGAGACTTTTTGAGCATCTTCATATGACCAAATGATCAAGCCTTGCCCAATTTGAGCGCAAGTTGACACTCGATGTGAGTGCACCATCATGATCTAGTTTCTGGACCATTTTGGTCAGCTGTGAAGCAACTATAGTAAATCTTGGTCCATTTCTCCTCAAACTCTCCAGGACTGTAGTTCTTCCTAGCCTAAACATCCCAGACATAACACTTGACACGTAGCAGCTCCCTGTTGATCACATTGAGTTGATAAAGTTTACTGTTGTAAACTTCAGAGCTCAATAACCTTTTAACCATAGCAGTTTTAACCAAGTTACCTCCGTAGTTGAGACCTCCCCTGGATGGACTACACCCTAGACAACATTTGCCAGCTGTTTGCCTCACATACATGCCAGTACTTGTGGTGACCACCATTTTGGCATGCAATGAGCGCGCCCAGAATGGCTTCATGCTTGGGCCCCTCCCCCTCTCGTCGGCTTCGCGCTCGTGAGGATGTCCAGTAGATAGCCCGCGTCGTCGCCGTTCCCCTGGACCCCTCTCCCACTCAGTCCGCTTCCTCGTCAGCGCTCGTCGCCGTGCGCCCACGGGCGCACTGTGGTCGACCGAGCTTTAATGGCGCTCGGCCTTTTCCTCTGCCCCTCCCCTCGACCTCTTTTGCCCGTGAGCTCTGTGGCTCATTCGCATCCCCATCATCGCGTTCCCCATGCCCACCCATGCTCGCTGGCCTCACCAGAGCGTCGGCCGGATTTGCACGGCGGCAACCGGCTCGGCCTCCCTCGCCCCGCCTATATAGAGCCTTCCCTCGAGCCATTTGAGCTCACCTCCAGCCTCGCCTCACTCCCAGCTCCCTCCCTGTCCACTCGCGCGAGCTCCAGAGCCCCTCCTAACCTCTATTAGCCGCCATGGCCGCCGCCTCTTCCCCTCATCGATTCAGGCAAGCCGAGCCCTTCCCCTCCGTTCTACCACCTCCAGGAGATCCCCCGTAGTACAGTGAACCTTTCCAGCACCGCGCCTCCATCTTTCTGTGGCCAGAGCGCCGGGTCCCAACTCCGGCCGAAGCCCTTTCCACCGCGACCATGGTCCTGCCCTTTCTAGCACTCTCCGGCAGAAGGGGATGGTCCAGGCAGGAGCTCCTCATCCTCGCGGTCGCTTCGGTGGTCCGAGCTCCACCGAAGGTGGCCGGAGTCGACCGGGCGAGCACCAACGCCGCCGACCCGTCCCTTTGTTCTGCACCCGCGTCGGGGAAGAAGAAGGAAGAATGAGAGAGAGAGATGTCAGCCGCGGGCCCCGCTCGTCAGTCACACAGGGCGTTGACCCCGGTGGCCACGTAGTTAAGTGACGGGCCCCGCCGCGCGGGACCCGCCCAGCCCCGACCCCACCTCTAAGTCTCATGTGTTGATCCGAGGTGCTGAGGTGGATAAGTGAAAGCGTATTCCTCGAAGTACGTTTGTGAATATTCTTTTTGCAGACAGGTCCCTGGCAGAAAAACATTTGTAACTTTTCAAATGTAACTCCGTTTAAGGTGAACCAATGCTCACTTCTTCATTTCGTCGAGCCTGTTCTGTTGGTTTCACTTTCACCGTGTTTTGACATTGTGAAAATGACCATTATGCCCTTGCCCTTAATCAGCCCCCTCCGAGGGAGAACGATTTCCTGCAATTCTTTCCGCGAGCTTCTTGCACTTTCTTCCGGTGATTTCTTCCACCGAAGGCAAGCCACACCCTCCATTTGCATGATTGCAATGCAATGACATGGTTTAATCTATTTTAACTTGTTTAAAACATTGTTTTAGCTACATGACTCTGTGCATGGTAATTTATCGGAGTATTATTTTGATCTTCTTGTTGCCATGCTATTGTTTGGATTACTAGAAGTTATGTGTTTAGTTGATGAGTATCATGTTGCCATTGGAGTATTAGTGGCTGATATTATGATTGTTTCATGATGATATCTGTTGGAATTTTTTTGGAATATTACTTTGGATATCATGCTACCTTTGGATTATTAGTGGTTAGTATGATTATTTTCATGATGCTAGTTGATGTTCTGTTGCTTGGAGTATTATTTCCGGAGATGATGATTACATGTGGATCTTAGCTGGATAGTTGTATTCTTGTTATTGGAGTAGTAGGATTATTGTTTCGGATTAATCATGATAGTATTGGTATGCTATCCTCGGAGTATTTTGAGATGACGATATTATGCTTGGATTATTTGTTGGATATTACTATGACTTGGATTATAGTTTGATGGTTAACATTGGAGTATCAGTTATCATGGTTATATTTTTGGGGATAAATTCCGTCATTAAGTTGGTCAGGTGCCGCCGAACCGTACTTTTCCAGTGCAACCACATTTGCCGGTATGGGACGGCCCTAATGCGGTCTATTGCCGTGCCTCTCGTTGGTGCCTCCAACTAGGGAAGGTTATGGGCGTGCTCTACCCTGGCCTGGTAAGCAGGCATAACCTTGTGAGCCTGTTTTTTTTTTGCGCGTGGGTCCCAGTGTGGATCGGGCCACGACGGTGGTCGTTGTGTCTTGAGCTAGACACGGGGCCACCCATGACTCATCCCAGAGGGGAGCGAGTCGGAGTGGCCCAGAGAGTGTCATGGCAGTAGAACGGTTTTGTCGGAGCGCCGTTGGTCCACCCGAATGGGAGTGCAAGGCCGTGGGTTCTGTGGTGTGGGTGCAGTGCGCTACCTCTGCAGAATGTATGTTTAATCTATCGATAGTCGCGTCCTTGGTCATGGGCATGGGTTCGTACTAGGGTACACCGTTCGATCAACACTCACATAAAGGAATGACTTATAGGTGATGGATATGTGGATATTTGGAGCAGTAAAGATTGGCCAAGTGTTGGTCGGGTTGTGCTCGCCGTAAGGATCACATGCTATTTATTGGTCGGGTTATGATCGCCGTAAGGATCATGGGCCATTTATTGGTCGGGTTGTGATCGCCGTAAGGATCACGGGCCATTTATTGGTCGGGTTGTTATCGCCATAAGGATCACGGGCCATTTATTCGTCGTGGTTGTGATCGCCATAAGGATCACGGGCCAGATATTGGTTGTGGTTGTGACCGCCGTAAGGATCACGGGCCATTTATTGGTCATTGTTGTGATCGCCGTAAGGATCACGGGTACAGTTTGGTTTTGATCACAAGGTGATCGAGATGGTATAACTCTTGGACGGTTAGCCAAGAGAGATATGGTTATGGAGATCAAAGATGGTGATTTATCAGTATTGTAGTAGTTCATATTATGCTTAGGAGTTTCTATTAATTTAATTAACCTACTTAATGCTATGTTATTGTCTTGCCTTGATGTTTTTGGTTGTTGTGAGCTTGCAAGTACATTGAATGTACTGACCTGGCGTGTCATGCCAGATTGCAGGTGATGCCGTGATTGCTTGATTACTTGTCATGGTTTCCGTTCGTGCGAGCTAGATCGTGTCCCAGCCAGAGTCCCTGCATTGTGGATTTCACCACCTTCGTCGTTGTTCCACTGCTAGAAGATTTCCTTTGCTATGAGTTGTTCCGCTGCTAGCATAGATCAAGTGTAGTATAGCAGGCGTAGCATCGCCGTGCTGATGTGAACCTTTGTAACATCAGACCTTTGTATTTATTCTTGTAATAAGAGTTGATTTGTTCTATATCAAGTAGTGCCGTATTCTAGAGACTTCTCCTAGATCTCTGGGCTGGAATACGGGGCGTTCCGGTTTCTATGAGCTTGGGTGCCACAGTTCGTTTGAAGGCGGAGCAATCGCCTGCACCGGGAAGCGGGGCGGGCGGCGTTGACTATTTCGGGCGGAAAGCGCGCACGGGCGAGGAGATGGCTTTACTTGGAGAGGATGACAATGGGGACCCACCAGGGCCATAGCCTCACATACGAAAGTGCCTCATTATTATATATATATATATATATTTTTTCTTCCTGCTGGTTTCCTGACATCACGGTCCCACACCATTGTCAACCTATGTAGTCAATAAACGAGAGAATTGCACAAGAAGAGGCCAACAGCTAGGACCTAGCAGCTCGAGCAGTATTTGTGTTTGTGAGGTGTGAGCACTGCAGAGTTTTTCGATGTTTGGCCCAGATATTTATTTTTCTCCACTGAACAACAACGAAAACATCGCTGCAGGTATTAACTGGGCGGGCTGTGGCCTGTCTAGCCCAGGCCAGATATCAAACCCAGATATTAATTTTTTTCAAGCTGAAAATGGCTGGCCCAGCTATACTTTTCTTAGGAATACCCAGGCAAGGTCAAGTTGTTATTCTCCGCCCCGTTGGGCTGCAAATCTTTCCTAGGAGGGATGCATTAGGCTTAACAAGAAAATGGCCTTTAAGAAATAATAAATGGGATGTAATTATAAAGACTGGGCAGTAACTATAAAAAAATGCACCAAACATGTAATTACTTTATAAAATATTATTTTTCAATATTGAAAATTTTAATTTCATTAATTGTTGCAAGCGCAATGTTTCGTTGGATTTTTACGTAATATAAATTTATATTGAAATTGTATTTAATCTGACTATAAATTTCGGGATAAAAATATTTCGGATCCCATCAAAATGTGGGAAATTTATTGAATTCTGTTTTGAACGGTTGGTTGAAATGGGTTGTACTTTTAACAAACTGTAAATAGGCTGTAGTAAATTCCATTAGAATTCAAAAATGGGTTGCACATGCTTACAAATCTCAAATGGGCTATAAGTTCTCTGCCACACACTTTTGGCCTTACTAAGTTGACGCGTCCCCCAAAAAAAAAGAGTTGACGCGTATGCAAGGCTTTGTCAACTTATGAATGAGTCATATCCATCCACACTTTTCACCGGTGTGCTTGTGCTATGGATTGCACCTTTTTTGATTTGTTTTATATACTTTCCTCTAATGCAATCTATGCATTGTTCTAAGTCTGAGAATTCTAACAGAGGAAGAATTTCACTTTTGAATAACCTTTCTATTCTCCCCTTTGAAATATGGCCCAAGCGACAGTGCCATAATTTCAATGAGTCGAATGTTCTCTTTCTTTTCTTTCGTTCTTTATTCGACGAGGAAACATGTTCATTCCCATTGCATACAGAATGCACTTTTTCATGAAGTGATAACAAATAAAGCTCATCATGTAGTAAAGCATCACCCACATAAGCATTATTATAACATATGGCACACTTGCCATGTCCAAAATAACATTCATAATTATCTTTGTCTAAACATCAAACGCTAATTAAGTTTCTATTACATGAATGAACATAAAGAACATCTCTAAATATCATGGTAGTTATTAATTTAATTAACCTACTTAATGCTATGTTATTGTCTTGCCTTGATGTTTTTGGTTGTTGTGAGCTTGCAAGTACATTGAATGTACTGACCTGGCGTGTCATGCCAGATTGCAGGTGATGCCGTGATTGCTTGATTACTTGTCATGGTTTCTGTTCGTGCGAGCTAGATCGTGTCCCAGCCAGATACCCTGCGGAGTGGATTTCATCACCTTCGTCGTTGTTCCACTGCTAGAAGATTTCCTCTGCTATGAGTTGTTCCGCTGCTAGCATAGATCAAGTGTAGTATAGCAGGCGTAGCGTCGCCGTGTTGATGTGAACCTTTGTAACATCAGACCTTTGTATTTATTCTTGTAATAAGAGATGATTTGTTCTATATAAAGTAGTGTTGTATTCTAGAGACTTCTCCTCGATCTCTGGGCTGGAATACGGGGCGTTCCGGTTTCTTTTAACTTGGGTGCCACAGTTCGTTTGAAGGCGGAGCAATTTCCTGCACCGGGAAGCGGGGCGGGCGGCGTTGACTGTTTCGGGCGGAAAGCGCGCACGGGCGAGGAGATGGCTTTACTTGGAGAGGATGACAATGGGGACCCACCAGGGCCATAGCCTCACATACGAAAGTGCCTCATTATTATATATATATATATATATATATATATATATATATATATATATTTGCTTCCTGCTGGTTTCCTGACATCACGGTCCCACACCATTGTCAACCTATGTAGTCAATAAATGAGAGAATTGCACAAGAAGCGGCCGACAGCTGGGACCAACCAGCTCGAGAAGTATTTGTGTTTGTGAGGTGTGAGCACTGCAGAGTTTTTCGATGTTTAGCCCAGATATTAATTTTTCTCCACTGAACAACAACGAAAACATCGCTGCAGGTATTAACTGGGCGGGCTGTGGCCTGTCTAGCCCAGGCCAGATATCAAACCCAGATATTAATTTTTTTCAAGCTGAAAATGGCAGGCCCAGCTATACTTTTCTTAGGAATACCCAGGCAAGGTCAAGTTGTTATTCTCCGCCCCGTTGGGCTGCAAATCTTTCCTAGGAGGGATGCATTAGGCTTAACAAGAAAATGGCCTTTAAGAAATAATAAATGGGATGTAATTATAAAGACTGGGCAGTAACTATAAAAAAATGCACCAAACATGTAATTACTTTATAAAATATTATTTTTCAATATTGAAAATTTTAATTTCATTAATTGTTGCGAGCGCAATGTTTCGTTGGATTTTTACGTAATATAAATTTATATTGAAATTGTATTTAATCTGACTAGAAATTTCGGGATAAAATTTTTTCGGATCCCATCAAAATGTGGGAAATTTATTGAATCCTGTTTTGAACGGTTGGTTGAAATGGGTTGTACTTTTAACAAACTGTAAATAGGCTGTAGTAAATTCCATTAGAATTCAAAAATGGGTTGCACATGCTTACAAATCTCAAATGGGCTATAAGTTCTCTGCCACACACTTTTGGCCTTACTAAGTTGACGCGTCCCCAAAAAAAAAGAGTTGACGCGTATGCAAGGCTTTGTCAACTTATAGTCAACACACGGTTCTAGCAGTAGTGGCCGTTGGATGTCCATCCAACAGATCCCGTGCTTCTTCTTCAATCTCGGATATTCTAGCTTCACCCGCCCAAAAATGATTCCTCCCCCTAACATCTGGGGCGCACCGTTTCAAAAGCTGACCTTTGGGCCTACTAAGTTGACGTACCAAGGGCATTGTCAACTTAGTCAATATAAACGATTCTAGCTGCAGTGACCGTATGATGTCCATCCAACGGCCGTCGTGCTTCTTCAACCTCTGGTCTTCTTGCTCCAGCTGCCCAAAGTAGCGCCGGTCGTGCTGCCTGCTCCTGCCTCCCGTGGCTGGCTGTGCTACCGCGGAGGCCTGACCGCCCCCTACTACTCCCACCGCTAGCCAGGCCATCCCTCCACTCACACACACCCCATGTTATTCTGCGGCGACGGCAGCCTCGCACCGTAGCCGAACCGGTGAACCCTCGTACTCCTCTCCGTGTGGCCATCCACTACCGCGTCTTCCCCGGCTCCGCGTTGTCCCCTTCCTAGGCCTCGCCATCGTCCACTGCCGTGGTGCTCTCCACGCGGCGTGGTCAACGTGGTCAAGGAACGACTTCCATCAGATGTGGAATGTACGTGGAGAAGCTGACACCTGGGTCCTCGCCCGCAGCAAGGAAGTGCCTCCTTATTACGCGGAAAATAATGATTCCTCCACCTAATAGCTGGGACCCACCGGACGGGCCACTGTATTTCGCGAAAAAAATGTTTCCCCCCTGACTGCTGGGACCCACCAGCTACATCTTCGCACACAAGGAAGTGCGTCCGAAAAAAATGATTCGCCCCTCTGACTGTTGGTACCCACCAGCTGCATCTTCGCACGCAAGGAAGTGCGTCCGAAAAAAAACAATTCGCCCCCTGACCGCTGGGACCCACCAGCTACATCTTCGCACGCAAGGAAGTGCGTCTGGGCAAAAAAGAAAAAAAGATTCGCCTCCCTGACTGCTGGGACCCACCATCTACATCTTCGCATGCAAGGAAGTGCCTGACAGTTGGGACCCACCTGGTCGAAGCGTATGTAGCGTTTTTCACTCTGGTCGGGAACGTGTATGTAGATACTGGTTGATGTAGAGCCGCGCACATGTCGTAGTAGAGGCGCGCACATGTCATGTACACGTACGTACAACTGCCAGGGTGCAAGAAAGAAAATACAACCACGTACGTTCATATGGGCGGGGTCTCGAACGCCTACTCGTGCATACTACGGCCAGGGCTCGTGTACATGGCTGGGTCAGAACGGAGAAATTACGTCGTCGTCGTGTTCATGGGGAGGCAACGGAATGCGTCGTGTTCATCGGGAGGCAAACAGAATGTGTCGTGTTCATCGGGAGGCAACAGAACACGTGGAAGCCAACCGGCTTGGACAGAACAGGCGATGGAAACGAGGCCTGGCGTACCACAGAACAGAGGAAACGGCCTTGTGTTCGACCGACCATGCTCGAAACGGGATCCTGTTCATCTGGAGGGGTCTGGCGTACTGCAAAATGGAGGAAACGGACCTCCTACGGTCGAAACGGGGTCCTGTTGATCGTCAGGGGTGTGGTGTACCGCAAAACGGACAAAATGGACTTGTGTTGGAGCGCTACGGTCGAAACGGGGGTCTTGTTCATCAGGAGGGGTGTGGTGTACCGCAAAACAGGTCTCCACAGGATACTCTTCATCTCCATCATTGACCTCCTCCAGCCTCCACGGGCTACTGTTCATCCACCATCGACCTCCTCCAGCCTCCACGGGCTCCGGTTCATCCATCCTCTATCGCGTGCTACTCCACCGGCTACTGTTCAACCACCCCTCACCATGGGCTCCTGTTCAACCACCCCTCCACGGGCTACTGTTCATCCACACCTCCACCGTCTATTGTTCATCCAGCCCTCCATGGGGTCCTGTTCATCCAGAACCGGCTCGATCGATCGGGGTCCTGTTCATCCAGAGGCAACGCCACAGGGTCATGTTCATCCACCCCCACCGCTCACTGTTCATCCAACCACCACCCCCCCCCTGCAACGCTCACTGTTCATCCAAAGGCAGCATCGATCGACTTCAGTTAGCAGCAGTAGTGAAGGAATCGCTCGATCGGGATCAATTAGTAGCCATCGATCGATCGCTCGGGTTCAGTAACGCATAGCCTGTAGTGCAATCGCTCGGGTTCATTTAGAGCCCAACGCCTCGCTCGGGTTCAGTTAGAGCCCAATGCCTCGCACACGCGCGTACGTGTACGAGAGAAATGCACATCGCTCGGCCCCCGACCACCAACCTTAACCGGAAACTCGCCGAAATTTTCCTTGACCTTGCTTCTACCATGGTTTTTTACGTCATGGACGGCCCAAAGAATGTCATGCAACTGCGTCTCCGGGCTGCCAAGGACGAAAAGCCCATTTTCTGTCATGATTTTTTGTCATAGAAGTAGGAGCCCACCACATCTATGATGATATCGGGTTTTGTCACAATTATCGTCATAGAAGTGTCATAAGTATGACAGAAAAAAAATGTTCGGCCCAAAATGTCACGGATGTGTCTTTTTTTGTAGTGGTTCCGGGTCTACTCCCATAGTTGTCATGGGTGGAGTTGCCACTAGTAGTGAGAAAAATGGCTCAGAATCATCGGATTAGGTGCATGCACCCTCTTCTCCTCAAGATCAATTTTCCGAGCTACCAAGCTCCCCCTCATCATTTCGTCCTCTAAGAAGACTGCATGTCTCGTTTCTACAAACTTCTTATATTTGTCTGTGCAGTAGAAACGAAAACCCTTTGATCTGTCTGGATAGCCAATGAAGTGGCAACTCACTGTTTTGGGATCTAACTTTGCAATGTTTGGATTAAATATTTTGGCCTCAGCAGGGCACCCCCACACCTTGAAGTGTTGTAGGGATGGCACCCTTCCTGTCCATAGCTCGTACGGTGTTTTGGGCACCGACTTGCTTGGTACTCTACTGAGAATGTGAATGGAGGTTTTAAGCGCCTCCATCCACAATCCCAATGGCAAGTTGAAATAACTCATCATGATGCGCACCATATCCATAAGTGTATGGTTGCGCCTTTCAGCTACTCCATTTTTGCTGGGGCTCGCCCGGCATTGAATACTGGGCTACTATGCCAGTACCCTGCAAGAACTTTGCAAAAGGTCCAGGGACTTGGCCATATGGAGTGTGCCGAACATAGTACTCTCCCCCATGGTCGGACTTGACTATATTTATTCTTTTATCATGCTGATTTTCAACTTCAGCTTTGAATATTTTAAATTTATCCAACGCTTTAGATCTTTCTTTGATTGAATAAATATATCCATAGCGAGAGTAATCATCTGTGAATGTTATGAACGAGTCATATCCATCCACACTTTTCACCGGAAATGGTCCACAAATGTCAGTGTGAATGATTTCCAGTGTGCTTGTGCTATGGATTGCACCTTTTTTGATTTGTTTTATATACTTTCCTCTAATGCAATCTATGCATTGTTCTAAGTCTGAGAATTCTAACAGAGGAAGAATTTCACTTTTGAATAACCTTTCTATTCTCCCCTTTGAAATATGGCCCAAGCGACAGTGCCATAATTTCAATGAGTCGAATGTTCTCTTTCTTTTCTTTCGTTCTTTATTCGACGCGGAAACATGTCCATTCCCATTGCATACAGAATGCACTTTTTGATGAAGTGATAACAAATAAAGCTCATCATGTAGTAAAGCATCACCCACATAAGCATTATTATAACATATGGCACACTTGCCATGTCCAAAATAACATTCATAATTATCTTTGTCTAAACATGAAACGCTACTTAAGTTTCTACTACATGAATGAACATAAAGAACATCTCTAAATAGAAGCTTGAATACATCAGCTAACTCCAAGGAGATGTCTCCGACAGCTTCAACTTCCGCTTGAATTCCATTTGCTACTTCAATGCCTCTTTCTCTTCTTAGTGTAGTCTGTGTCGAATGGAATCCATGTAAACAATTTGCAACATGAACAATTGCTCCTGAGTCAATCCACCAAGTAGATTTCGAAAACTGTGTGTACAAGGATTCATTAACTAAGGAAACAATGTTGTTACCTTGCTTTGCCATTAAGGACTTCAACCAAACAGCGCGGTCTTTCTTGTAATGCCCTTTCTGCTTGCAGTGGAGACAAGTGTCTTTGTCCACTAAGAAAGGTTGTTGCTGATGCTGATAGGGAGCTTTTCCATGCTTTGAAGGAGAACTTTTGTTGTTTTGATTGTAATTCTTTTTCTTTTGATCCTTCACATAGTTGGGTGAACCACCATGTGAGGCTTTGAGTCTGTCCTCTTCTTGGACACACATTGCTATTGTTTTTTCAATGGCCCATGTTCCAGGCAACATATTGTAGTTTACAACAAAAGTTTCAAACTCCTTTGGCAGTGAAGCCATGACCAGGTGGACCAGGAGCTTTGGTTTGATCTCCTGATCCTCATCCATGGGCTTTAGCTTTGCTGTCATATTGCTCATCTTGAGGATGTGCTCTCTTATTCCACCAACTGTGTAGTGTTCTTTCACCAGTTGTTTTAACACCTGGGAGGCATATATCTTTGAACAGCCAGTGAACTGGCTCTTTATCTTTGTAAGCAACTGATACGTCCATTTTGCATCATGCTTTTATATCAATATTTATTGCATTATGGGTTGTTATTACACATTATGTCTCAATACTTATGGCTATTCTCTCTTATTTTACAAGGTTCACCATAAAGAGGGGGAATGTCGGCAGCTGGAATTTTGGTTGGAAAAGGAGAAAATATTGGAATCCTATTCTACACAGCCCCAAAAATCCTGAAACTCCACGAAAGTCATTTTTGGAATTAATAATAATTATTGAGCGAAGAAAACACCAGACAGGGCCCACACCCTGGCCAGGAGGGTGGGGGCGCGCCCCCTGTCTCCTGGGCCCCCTGGTGGCCCTCCAGTGCCCATCTTCTGCTATATGAAGGCTTTTACCCCGGAAAAAAAATCAGAAGCAAGCTTACGGGACGAAACTCCGCCGCCACGAGGCGGATCCTTGGTGGAACCAATCTAGGGCTCCGGCGGAGCTGTTTTGCCAGGGAAACTTCCCTCCGGGAGGGGGAAATCATAACCATCGTCATCACCAACGATACTCTCGTCAGGAGGGGGTCAATCTCCCTCAACATCTTCACCAGCACCATCTCGTCTCAAAACCCTAGTTCATCTCTTGTATCCAATCTTCTATCAAAACCACGAATTGGTACCTGTGGGTTGCTAGTAGTGTTCATTACTCCTTGTAGTTGATGCTAATTGGTTTACTTGGTGGAAGATCATATGTTCAGATCCTTAATGCATATTAATACTCCTTTGATTATGAACATGAATACGCTTTGTGAGTAGTTATGTTTGTTCCTAAGGACATGGGTGAAGTCTTCCTATTAGTAGTGATGTGAATTTGGTATTCGTTCGATATTTTGATGAGATGTATGTTGTCTCTCCGCCAGTGGTGTTATGTGAGCGTCGACTACATGACACTTCACCACTATTTGGGCCTAGAGGAAGGCATTGGGAAGTAATAGGTAGATGATGGGTTGCTAGAGTGACAGAAGCTTAAACCCTAGTTTATGCGTTGCTTCGTAAGGGGCTGATTTGGATCCATATGTCTAATGTTGTGGTTAGGTTTACCTTAATACTTGTTTTGTAGTTGCGGATGCTTGCAATAGGGGTTAATCATAAGTGGGATGCTTGTCCAAGTAAGGGCAGTACCCAAGCACCGGTCCACCCACATATCAAATTATCAAAGTACCGAACACGAATCATATGAGTGTGATGAAAACTAGCTTCACGATAATCCCCATGTGTCCTCGGGAGAGCTTTTCTCATTATAATAAAGTGTCCAGGCTTGTCCTTTGCTACAAAAAGGATTGGGCCAGTAGCGCAAAGAGTTGCTCCTCAACCTACTGAACCTACTGAAAATATTTACTTTGAGATTCCTTCGGGTATGATAGAGAAACTGCTAGCTCATCCCTTTGCAGGAGATGGAACATTGCATCCCGATTTACACCTTATCTTTGTGAATGAAGTTTGTGGGTTATTTAAGCTTGCAGGTATTCCCGATGATGTTGTCAAAAGGAAGGTCTTCCCTTTATCTTTTAAGGGAGATGCATTGACATGGTATAGGATATGTGATAATAGGGGATCTTGGAATTATTAACTATTGAAGTTGGAATTTCACCAGAAGTTCTATCATATGCATCTTGTTCATCGTGATCATAATTACATATATAATTATTTGGCCTCGCGAAGGAGAAAGCATTGCTCAAGCTTGGGGGAGCCTTAATTCAATGTTATATTCATGCCCCAATCATGAGCTCTTAAGAGATATCATTATCCAAAACTTTTATGCTCGGCTTCCTCTCAATGATCGCACCATGCTTGACACTTCCTGTGCTGGTTCTTATATGCTGAAGACTACTGAATTCAAGTGGGACTTATTGGAAAGAATTAAATGCAACTCTGAAGATTGGGTTTCCGACGATGGTAAGGAGTCAGGTATAACACCTAAGTTTGATTGTGTTAAATCTTTTATGGATACCGATGGTTTTCATGGATTTAGCGCTAAGTATGGACTTGACTCTGAGATAGTAGCTGCTTTTTGTGAATCTTTTACTACTCACGTTGATCTCCCTAAGGAGAAGTGGTTTAAATATAATCCTCCCATTGAAGTAAAATTAGTTGCACCTATTACAGTTGAAGAAACGGCTGTCACTTATAATGATCATATTGTTCCTACTAGTTTTGTTGAGAAACCACCTTTTCCTGTTAGGATAAAGGATCATGCTAAAACTTCAACTGTTGTTCGTAAGAGTAATACTAGAACTTATACACCTCCTGAGCAAAGCAAAGTTGAACCTAGTATTGCTATGGTTAAAGATCTCTTGGATGATTATTTAGATGGGCATGTTATTTACTTCTGTGAACAGGCCGCTAACATTGCTAGACCAGATGCTAAGATAGATAGACCTGTTGTAGGCATGCCTGTTATTTCTGTTAAAATAGGAGATCATTTTTATCATGGCTTATGTGATATGCGTGCTAGTTCTAGTGCAATATCCTACGACTAATATAAAGAAATTATGCATGATATTGCACCCGCTGAAATAGAAGATATTGATGTTACTATTAAGCTTGCCAATAGGGACACCATTAAGCCAGTTGGGATTGCTAGAGATGTTGAAGTCTTCTGTGGGAAAGTTAAATATCCTGCTGATTTTCTTGTTCTTGGTTCCCCACAAGATGACTTTTGTCACATTATTTTTCATAGACCCTTCTTGAATACTGTTAATGCTAGGATTGATTGCAATAAGGATGTTGTTACAATTGGCTTAGGGGATATGTCTCATCAGTTTAATTTTGCTAAGTTTCGTAGAGAACCCCGTGATAAAGAATCACCTAGTAAGGATGAGATTATTGGTCTTACTTCTATTACCGTGCCTCCTACTGATCCGTTAGAAAAATATTTGCTAGACCATGAAAATGATATGTTTATGAATGAAAGAAGGGAAATAGATAAGGCGTTCCTTCAATAGGGTCCTATTCTGAAACACAACCTCCCTGTTGAAATCCTAGGGGATCCCCCTCCACCCAAGGGTGATCCCGTGTTTGAGCTCAAACCATTACCTGATAATCATAAGTATGCTTATATTGATGAAAAGAAAATATATCATGTTATTATTAGTGCTAACCTTTCAGAGCAAGAAGAAGAAAGATTACTGAAAACTCTGAAGAAACACCGTGCTGCTATTGGATATACTCTGGATGATCTTAAGGACATTTGTCCCACTCTATGCCAGCAGAAAATTAAAGTGGAGAAAGATGCCAAACCAGTTAGAGATCCTCAATGACGATTGAATCCTAAGATGAAAGAAGAGGTAAGAAAGGAGATACTAAAGCTCCTTGAGGCAGGTATAATTTATCCCGTTGCTGATAGCGATTGGGTAAATCCTGTCCATTGTGTTCCTAAAAAGGGAGGTATTACTGTCGTTCCTAATGATAAAGATGAATTGATCCCGCAAAGAATTATTATAGGTTATAGGATGGTAATTGATTTCCATAAATTAAATAAAGCTACTAAGAAAGATCATTACCCTTTACCTTTCAGTGATCAAATGCTAGAAAGACTATCCAAACACACACATTTCTGCTTTCTAGATGGTTATTCTAGTTTCTCTCAAATACCTGTGTCAGTAGAGAATCAATCAAAGACTACTTTTACTTGCCCTTTCGGTACTTTTGCTTATAGACGTATGCCTTTTTGTTTATGCAATGCACCTGCTACCTTTCAAAGATGTATGATGGCTATATTCTCTGACTTTTGTGAAAAGATTTGTGAGGTATTCATGGATGATTTCTCCCTTTATGGATCCTCTTTTGATGATTGCTTGAGAAACCTTGATCGAGTGTTGTAGAGATGCAAAGACACTAGTCTCGTCTTGAATTGGGAAAAGTGCCACTTTATGGTTAATGAAGGCATTGTCTTGGGGCATAAGATTCGAGAGAGGTATTGAAGTTGATAAAGCTAAAGTTGATGCTATTGAAAAGATGCCATGTCCCAAGGACATAAAAGGTATAAGAAGTTTCCTTGGTTGTGCCATTTTTTATAGGAGGTTCATTAAGGACTTCTATAAAATCTCTAGGCCTCTAACTAATTTATTGCAAAAAGATATTCCTTTGGTCATTGATGATGATTGTGTAGAAGCATTTGAAATACTTAAGAAAGCTTTGAGCACTGCACCTATTGTTCAGCCACCTGATTGGAATATACCTTTTGAAATTATGTGTGATGCTAGTGGTTATGCTGTAGGTGCTGTTATAGGGCAAAGAGTTGATAAGAAATTGAATGTTATCTAGTATGCTAGTAAAACTTTTGATACTGCCCAGAGAAATTATGCTACTACTGGAAAAGAATTCTTAGCAGTTGTATTTGCTCTTGATAAGTTCAGACCTTACATTGTTCATTCCAAGGTTACTATTCACACTGATCATGCTGCTATTAAATATCTTATGGAAAAGAAAGATGCTAAGACTAGACTTATTAGATGCATTCTCTTGCTCCAAGAATTTGATTTGCATATTATTGATAGAAAGGGAGCTGAGAACCCCGTTGCAGACAACTTGTCTAGGTTAGAGAATGTTCTTGATGACCCACTACTTATTGATGATAGTTTTCCTGATGAACAATTGGCGGTCGTTAATGCTTCTCGTACTGCTCCTTGGTATGCTGATTATGCTAATTATATTATTACTAAATTTATACCACCTAGTTTCACCTACCAGCAAAAGAAAAAGTTCTTTTATGATTTAAGACATTAATTCTGGGATGACCCACACCTTTATACAGAAGGAGTAGATGATGTTATTAGACATTGTGTACCTGAGCATGAACAGGAACTGATCCTACACAAGTGTCACTCTGAATCATATGGAGGACACCACGCTGGAGATAGAACTGCACATAAGGTATTGCAGTCCGGTTTTTATTGGCCTACTCTCTTCAAAGATGCTCGTAAGTTTGTCTTATCTTGTGATGAATGTCAAAGAATTGGTAATATTAGTAGACGTCAAGAAATGCCTGTGAATTATTCTCTTGTTATTGAACCATTTGATGTTTGGGGCTTTGATTATATGGGACCTTTTCCTGCCTCTAATGGTTACACACATATTTTAGTTGCTGTTGATTACGTTACTAACACTACTAGGGAAAAGCCTAGCAGCAGCGCGGGTTTTGGGCCTATCAGTAGCACGGACAGAAGCGCTACTGATAAGGCGCTACATCTAATGCTTAGCAATAGCGCGTCTTGACCCACGCTACTGCTAAATTGACTTAGTAGCAGCGCTTCTTCAGAACATCGCTACTGGTAATTAGTAGTAGCACTTCTCCTTACCCGCGCTACAACTATTATTTAGTATTTTATTTCTTTTCTTTTTCATGTTGTATTCATACACCTTTACACAAGTTTTCATACAACAGGAATTTAGAGATTGTTTTTACATCATAATGAGTTATTACGTCATGGGGTGAAAGAACCATGGACTAGTTTCAAGTGGATGTCCATCCGCTTGAAACTAATCCACGGTTCTTTCACCCAATGATATAATAATATCATCATCATCATCATATCATTAACAACTTAGCATCATAATACATCATTGTCATATAACACCTCCTCAAGATCATCGTTTTCATCATTGACATCACATAACACCTCCTCAAGATCATCATTATCAACTCTAACACATTACCACATAATAAACATATTGTACCTCATAGGACCTATTACATTCGATTAAGACCAACTACATTTTCTAAGGTAAAATAGCAAAAAACAAGGTAGCCCCTGACTCTCCATTATGGAGAATGGAGATTAGCCTGTCTCCAATTCTTGCCTTTTGCTGAATGTTACTTCCAAGAACCTCCTTGCGAATGTCCATACATTTCTTCCATTCTCTGATGATCATGTGTTCACGGGTTTTAGAAATCCGATATGCACAGGTGAGCTACATAGATTTACCTGGCAGTATGTTCAAAACTGAGAGGCGACCATGCAGAGACATCAGATGAGGCACACAATCCATCGGGAGTTTCTGTTGAAAAACATAATAATAACATCATAGTTAGCAATGATGTACTAGTTTTAGAAGTATGCAAAAGATGCACGGATGTCGTAATAGTAAAAAATCTTACCAGGGTATCTCCAGAGAAGTTATCGTGGTTCAAAACATGCACTAGTGGCACGTATTCACCATAATTTGGAGGAGTTCGATAATAGTCATTGTAATTCTCAAGAAGAGTACAAAATGTGATCAGATGATTTTTCTCCTTATACGTTAATTCGGTGCCATCGGTGTAGTTGGTTTTATCTACCATCTTCCGCACAGTCTTTGAAGAATCAAAATAAGCTATCAATGGAAATAAGCTATCAACTATTTTGAAATAAACAATATAAATTAGTTAATAACTATGTTTGAGAAACTCACATAGCGGTACAATCGGAAGCGTATCAACAAGGACCCAAATGTCCATATTGTCTTCCTCGCTGTCAGGATCACCAAGATCCATGGTGACAATCATACCCTCATAAAAACCATACATTTTGCAAAGTGCTTCCCAATTTTGGCAACCAAAATGAGTTACGCTCTGAGAATTGCACAGATTTACATCAAAATCCATATCATGATGGGTCCTTAGGTGTATTTTCTTTGTTTCGAAATTTTCATGGTCTTCAAAACCCATCCTCTCCAAGACATAGCGTCTTGCATGGCATGGGATAAGCTAGTCGAATTGTAAAATATGAAAATTAGATGTTGAAGTAGTTGAAGTCATGCTTAATTACGAAAAAAACACTTGTCGTTGTTGCGTACCGTTTCACAATCGAAGGTCTCCTCGAGCTTAATGTTGAAGTGCCGATCTTCGTCCAGCCGAACGAACCTGTCGCACATACCTCGATCATCGTGGCACCAGCTACACTCCCCCGGGAGACCGTCGTCGTCCGAGTACGACATTTCCTACAATCATAATTCAAAGATTAAACCTGTACATATTCTAGCACAAGTCATGCCAGAATTCACGACAAAATCCGGCATGACCTTTGCTAAAAAAGGACATACAAAGCACCTGAAATTTGCCGAAACGGAAATTAATCAACACTCTGGCAAAACATAGGCCACTCGGAGATGTAAACTGAACATGAACGGCCACTTGGGCAACCACATATCCTATTTGAGCAACAACACAAGATATACAAGGATATTTGGCTGGTCTCACCTCGATGTCGGAGGGGGTCGGTGACTGGGATGACGGCGGGGATGTCGGAGGGGGTCGGTGATGGGGACGAGGAGGTCACCTGAAACCATATAAGTTATCACTAATACATCCCGAATAATTGCTTAAACTAAAAAAACAACAAATATGACATGTTCAACTAGTTTTATTAATTCAACTAGTTCTTACTAAATATAAACTTACTATAAATAGAAAAAAAACTAGTTCTTTCTAAAAATAAAGTAGTTCAACTAGTTATATTAATTATCTTACTAAAAATAGATTAGTTCTGTTAATTTAACTAGTTCAACTAGTTTATTAATTTACTTACTAAACTAGTTCAACTACAACTAAAGTAGTTCAACTACCACTACTACTACTAAAAATCTAGTACTAACTAAGCAACATCTAGTACTAGCTAACCCTAAATTAACATCTACTACTACTAAATCTAGTACTAACTAGTGGCAGGGGTGGGGGCGACGGAGAGGTAGCTAGGGGCGGCGAGGTCGAGGGCGGTGGGAGGAGGGCTGCCGGCGGAGGAGGGAGGAGGGGCGACCGCAGGTGGAGGGAGGAGGGCGGTGGCGGAGGAGGGAGGGGCGGCCGCAGGCGGAGGGAGGATGTGCGAGGAGGATGGAGGAGGGACAGAAGGAGGGGAGTACCTAGGCGGTGGACGGACGAAGGCGGCGGCGGCGGCGACGCACGACGACGGTTACGCGGGCGAGAGTGAGAGTGTGAGTGAGAGGGCCGGTCGTGCGCATGGGGATAAGGTAGGGATAGTTGTAGTGCGTTTGCCAAAACGCACTAAAGCTAACCTGAATAGCAGTAGCGCTGTTCAGTAAAGTGCGCTACTGCTATAGCTAGAGGGGGGGAGGGGGGGCGAGGTCATGGCAACTATAGCAGTAGCGTTGTATGCGGTGGACGCGCTACTGCTATTTCCCTGTCAGCAGCGCGTTTTGGCGACACGCGCTGCTGCTAAGTAGCAGTAGCGTGGTATTTTGAAGAGCGCTGTTGGTAAGATTCTGTGTATAGGCTTTTCCCTAGTAGTGTAAGTGGGTAGAAGCTATTCCAACTAGTAGTGCTGATAATAACACCTCTATTAAGATGCTTAAAGAAGTTATTTTTCTGAGGTTTGGAGTCCCTAGATATCTTATGACTGATGGTGGTTCACATTTTATTCATGGTGCTTTCCGTAAGATGCTTGCTAAGTACGATGTTAAAAAGAGAATTGCATCTCCTTATCACCCGCAGTCTAGTGGTCAAGTAGAGTTTAGCAATAGAGAGCTCAAGTTAATTTTGCAAAAGACTGTGAATAGATCTAGAAAGAATTGGTCCAAGAAACTTGATGATGCATTATGGGCCTATAAAACTGCATATAAAAATCCTATGGGTATGTCTTCGTATAAGGTGGTTTATGGAAAAGCATGTCACTTACCTCTTGAACTTGAACATAAAGCATATTGGGCTATTAAAGAGCTCAACAATGACTTCAAACTTGCCGTGAGAAGAGGTTATTTGATATTAGCTCACTTGATGAATGGAGAACCCAAGCCTATGAGAATGCCAAGCTGTTCAAAGAAAAAGTCAAACGCTGGCATGACAAAAGGATACAAAAGTGCGAATTTAACGTAGGTGATTATGTGTTGCTATTCAACTCTCCTTCAAGATTTTTTGCAGGAAAACTTCTCTCTAAATAGGAAGGTCCTTACGTTATCGAGGTGGTCTATCATTCCAGTGCCATAAAAATCAACAACTTCGAAGGCACAAGTCCGAGGGTGGTGAACGGTCAAAGAATCAAACATTATATCTCAAGTAATCCTATCAATGTTGAAACTAATATTATTGATATCGTAACCCCGGAGGAATACATAAGGGACACTTTCCAGAACGTTTCAGACTCCGAAAAGGAATAGGTACGTGGTACGGTAAGTAAACCGACTCCAAAATAATTCTAATGGCAATTTTCCTCCGTTTTGGAATATTTAAGAATTTTGGAAAGGAAGAAGTAATGCGGGAAGGACACGGGGCCTCCACGAGGGTGGAGGGCGCGCCCAGCCTTCCTGGGCACGCCCCCCTGTCTCGTGGCCATCTCGTGTGCCTCCCGGACTCCGTTTTCTTGCACGTTACGTATTTTGGTCGGTAAAAATTCATTATATAATCTCCCAAAGGTTTTGACCACCGTATCACGCAAATATCCTCTGTTTTCGTTTCGAGCTGTTTTTGTGAGAGATCTAGAGCACCATGGCGTCGCCCTCCTTCAAAAATGAAGACAAGGATGCTTGGCTATCGAAGATAGAGCTGAAAAGAGAAGAACCAGAGGAGATGAACAAGGATGAAGGGATCAAGAAGGCCATGCAGGATCAAGCTCCGGCGGTGGAAGAAGAAGACATCCCTCAACCTCTACCTAACCTCTTTACTCCAACTAAGATTGAAGCTTTCAAGATGATTGAGTTAGCTTGCATACAAAACAAGTATCTCACGCAGGAAAATATTTTGTTGAAGGATCATATTGTAGGACTCAAGGGCATCATACGCAAGTTGGAGGAGCTTTTACGCTCGATGTGCGATTATCCACCATCATCATCACCACCTCCATCACCTCCGAGGACATAATCACATGGGTATGGGCACTCCCCTTGGCAACTGCCAAGCTTGGGGGAGGTGCCCCGGTATCGTATCACCATCACACTCCTATCTTTACCGTTTTACTTAGTTCGATCCTTTTAGTAGTATCTTGATCTAGTAGATTTAAGTTTTGGTATCAAGTAGTTTTGAGTTTTGCTTTCTGATCTCTTTATGTAATCGAGTCTGTGAGCTATCTATAATAAAGATTAGTATTGAGTCAAGGGCTTTGCTATCTTGCTATGATCTTGAGAAAGTAGGAAGAATAAAAGAATAAAAGAGTTCATCTTGATCTTATGGATAGAAATGACTTCACATATAAAAAGTATGAGGCATAAAAGTTGTTGAGAGTTGACAAACGTAGTTTCAGTCATCGCTGCAATTAATAGGAAGTAATAAGGAAACAGAGGTTTTCACATACAAATATACTATCTTGGACATATTTTATGATTGTGAGCACTCATTAAGTATGACATGCTAAATGAGTTGATGTTGGACAAGGAAGACAACGTAATGGTTTATGTTTTCTCACATCTCAATTAAAGTATATTGTCATTGATCTTCCCAACATGTCGAGCTTGCCTTTCCCCCTCATGCTAGCCAAAACTCCTTGCACCAAGTAGAGATACTACTTGTGCTTCCAAATATCCTTAAACCCAGTTTTTGCCATGAGAGTCGAGCATACCTACCTATCAATTGAGTAAGATCCTTCAAGTAAGTTATCATGTTGCAAGCAATAAAAAATGCTCTCTAAATATGTATGACTTATTAGTGTGGAGAAAATAAGCTTTATACGATCGTGTGATATGGAAGTAATAAAAGCGACAAACTGCATAATAAAGGTTCATATCACAAGTGGCAATATAAAGTGACGTTCTTTTGCATTAAGATTTTGTGCATCCAACCCTAAAAGCACATGACAACCTCTGCTTCCCTCTGCAAAGGGCCTATCTTTTATTTTATGTTTTTACTTTATGCTTTAGTCAAGGTGATCTTCACCTTTCCCTTTTCCATTTTATCCTTTGGCAAGCTCCTCGTGTTTGAAAGATCCTGATATATATATATCCAATTGGATGTAAGTTAGCATGAATTATTATTGTTGACATCACCCAAAGGTGAATACATTGGGAGGCTACACAATAAGCCCCTATCTTTCTCAGTGTACGATTAAAACTCCATAACCACAAGTATTGCGTGAGTGTTAGCAATTGTAGAAGACTATGTGATAGTTGAGTATGTGGACTTGATGGAAAGCTCTATTCTTGACTCTTTCTGATGTTATGATAAATTGCAATTGCTTCAATGACTGAGATTATAGTTTGTTAGTTCCCAAGCAAGTTTCTGAACCATACTTGACATTGTGAATTGATTGTTACTTGAGCATAAGAAACCATATGACAAAAATCTATATATGTTGCTGTTATAAGAATGATCATGATGCCCTCATGTCCGTATTTTATTTTTATCGACACCTCTATCTCTAAACATGTGGACATATTTTTCGATTTCGGCTTCCGCTTGAGGACAAGCGAGGTCTAAGCATGGGGGAGTTGATACGTCCATTTTGCATCATGCTTTTATATCAATATTTATTGCATTATGGGCTGTTATTACACATTATGTCTCAATACTTATGGTTATTCTCTCTTATTTTACATGATTTACCATGAGGAGGGGGAATGCCGGCAGCTGGAATTCTGGCTGGAAAAGGAGCAAATATTGGAAACCTATTCTGCACAGCTCCAAAAATCCTGAAACTCCACGGAAGTCATTTTTGGAATTAATAAGAATTATTGAGAGAAGAAAACACCAGAGGGGGCCCACACCCTGGCCAGGAGGGTGGGGGGCGCCCACCCCTACTGGGCGCGCCCCCTGTCTCCTGGGCCCCCTGGTGGCCCTCCGGTGCCCATCTTCTGCTATATGAAGGCTTTTACCCAGGAAAAAAATCAGAAGCAAGCTTACGGGACGAAACTCCGCCGCCACAAGGCGGATCCTTGGTGGAACCAATCTAGGGCTCCGGCGGAGCTGTTTTGCCGGGGAAACTTCCCTCCGGGAGGGGGAAATCATAACCATCGTCATCACCAACGATACTCTCGTCAGGAGGGGGTCAATCTCCCTCAACATCTTCACCAGCACCATCTCCTCTCAAAACCCTAGTTCATCTCTTGTATCCAATCTTCTATCAAAACCACGAATTGGTACCTGTGGGTTGCTAGTAGTGTTCATTACTCCTTGTAGTTGATGCTAATTGGTTTACTTGGTGGAAGATCATATGTTCAGATCCTTAATGCATATTAATACTCCTTTTATTATGAACATGAATATGCTTTGTGAGTAGTTACGTTTGTTCCTAAGGACATGGGTGAAGTCTTCCTATTAGTAGTGATGTGAATTTGGTATTCGTTCGATATTTTGATGAGATGTATGTTGTCTCTCCGCCAGTGGTGTCATGTGAGCGTCGACTACATGACACTTCACCACTATTTGGGCCTAGAGGAAGGCATTGGGAAGTAATAGGTAGATGATGGGTTGCTAGAGTGACAGAAGCTTAAACCCTAGTTTATGCGTTGCTTCATAAGGGGCTGATTTGGATCCATATGTCTAATGTTGTGGTTAGGTTTACCTTAATACTTCTTTTGTAGTTGCGGATGCTTGCAATAGGGGTTAATCATAAGTGGGATGCTTGTCCAAGTAAGGGCAGTACCCAAGCACCGGTCCACCCACATATCAAATTATCAAAGTACCGAACACGAATCATATGAGCGTGATGAAAACTAGCTTCACGATAATCCCCATGTGTCCTCGGGAGAGCTTTTCTCATTATAATATAGTGTCCAGGCTTGTCCTTTGCTACAAAAAGGATTGGGCCACCTTGCTGCACTTTATTAACTTTCATTGCTTGTTACCTGTTACAAATTATCTTATCACAAAACTATCTGTTACCTACAATTTCAGTGCGTGCAGAGAAAACCTTACTGAAAACCGCTTGTCATTTCCTTCTGCTCCTCATTGGGTTCAACACTCTTACTTATCGAAAGGACTACGATAGATCCCCTATACTTGTGGGTCATCAGCAACTCCCCTGCGGAAGTGCAATCTGCAATGGAGCCCACAATGGTGCCCTCGATTGTATTCTTTATAAATGTCATGCACTTTTTGTTTGCATTGACCCACTTTTTGTTTTCTATGATGTAGGACATCTCCAAAGGAGCATAGTCCCCCCACTTTTTGGACCATGGAGCATCATCAACAGTGGCCTCTCTTATTGGCTCTATGGGTCTAACCGGCTGTGGTTCATCCACAACCCAGTCCAGATCAGCACAAACAAATGCCAGTTCTACTTTCTTCCTCCACTCAGTGTGATTGTCACCTCTGAGTATTGGAACTTCTTTTGGTATAGTTCAAGATCTCCTGCCATTATCTGATCGCTCGCCGACTATCTCGGGCAGGAATTCGGGTACTTTGAATGTGGACGTGCCAACACGTGCCACGGGCCATGGGCTGCTCTCCGTTGGGTCTGACCGGGCTGACCCGGCTTCTTCTGCGGATAATTTGGATATTCCTTCTTCTCAGCAAGCCAGGGATGATTTTGAGGATTTAGTTTCTAATATGGTTGATGAGGTTCACACGTGTCAAAAGTGTTTGAGGAAGGGACACTTTGCGGCCGCTTGCACGTCCAAGTTGTGGTGCATCTCCTGCCTTAGGACGGGTCACATCAGGAAGGATTGCAACAAATTTGCACAGGTTTTGGGGCTTGTTTGGCAACCCAAATCCACTAACGCTACGACTTCCGAGGCGCGCTGCGAGAATATCTCTCTGACAACACTTTTACCAAACTTGGACCTCCCTTCCACTTCCGCATTAACTCCCTCGTCCAGTTCCATCAGCCCTGGCCCCAAGACTCCCTCTGCCTCGCTGCCTGAAACCCCTCCTTTGCCGTTGCACTCGCCGTCGTTGGAGGCCGAGCCCTCGGTTCCGACGGCGAACTTTCATCTGGATCCTCAGCTTTACGTCCCCGCGGGCCACCATGTCATCGACGGTGGTGAAGATCGCCTTCCAAGAACCTTCATCTCGCCGCATACCCCAATTGTGTGCCGCCATGAGGAGTTTATGCTTGTTGAGGTAATGCCTATCCCCCAGCCAGATGAGATAGGTGCTGCTAGAGAGGCTGTAGTTTAGTGGTTGCAAGAGCATGGAGTTTTAGTCAGATCGGCTCAGCCATGGATTCGCTCTGTGGGGCTTTTTGAGCTTCGTGATGCTGCTGTCCGTTCCCATCTGCTGCAGCTCCCGCCGCAGCCACTGGGCAATGATCGCTTTGTGCGCTTTATGAAGCATGACAAGGGAGAAAATTTCCGCGGCGTTCAGGGTTTCTGTCAGGGCCTTCTCATGTTCCTGGGCATTCCTTTGGATCTTCGCAATACATAGTGTATCAGGGCTGCTGTCAACACTTTCGGCAAATTTCATCGTTGGGTTAGCGAGGATCCTTACTTGGTCAGGTCTCCGGTGTTTGCTTCGTTCCCTGAAGACATTCTGGTGCCACGTGATGTGGTGTTTATGGATTTTGCACCCTATGGAGGTGCAAGAGTTTCTTGGACTGCTCCCCTGTATATCTTGGGGGCAAACTTTGCTGAGCAGATGCCTCAAGATGAGGATTGGATGCCCATCAATGGCAATCCGCACCCGGTGCCTGGTGTTCCATTCTCGAAGATGCCCCCTTTCAATTTACCTGCTTTTCCTGCTTTGGGATGGAACGCAGTGCCACCACCTGCACCTGTGGTCAATGAGATAGCTGATGATAACTAGGGAAACTGGGATGACAATGTAGCCCCTGATCCTGTGCAGGACCAGGAGTCCATGGTGGTAGATTTATCTGCACAGCCAAGCTCTGCTGCTGATGCCCATGTGCCACCTGTTGTAGTTCTTGATGATGAGCAGCCTGAGGCCCCTGTTCCTCCTCCATTCAATAAGGAGTTGGTTCCTGATCATTGGGCCATTGTGGTCTATCAGCCTCCTGTGATTAGGGAGGAATTTGTTATGCCTGCTGTGCCTTATGGGCCTCCTCTACCTCCTGACATGATTTGGAGAAGATCTTTTGAAAGTCTGCTACAAGCTCCTATGGTGTTTTCTGTCCCCAAGCCAGTTTCAATGCAGCCTCTGTCGCCTGCTGTTCTGTCTAAGCGAAGCTGGGATTTCGCTTTCTTTGATCTGGATTTGCCTCGCCTCACTTGGAAGGACCAGGAAGTGGCCAGGCCGGTCGCTAGAGCTCTGTTTGTCGATTTTGCACCTGATCAGGCGGTTCCTCCTGTGTCTGTGGTGACTGCGAGAAGGCCATGACAACCTTTGGCGCCAACACCAATTGTTGATACTGCCGTCAGACGTTGCACTAGGAGTTCTGTCAAGCGGGATGGTTTCAAGCCCGTTTTCCATGAGCTTGCTATACAGCCCAAGAAGAAGAAGCCTAGAGCAAAACCCTTCACGGCCCATGAGACTGAAGAGCAGGCTTCTGAAGAAATCCCCCCGGCGACACCGATTGCGCGGCTTCAGGAAATAGGGAGAGAGTTGGAAATTGATGCCACGCTCCTCTCTGTGGATGCACTTATGGTGGACCCACTTGCTTCTGCCTCCGTCGATCCTGATGTTTAGCCTGCTTCTGGACTTTTGGGTGTGGCAGGCCCCTAAGTTTGCTGCTTTTATGCTTTATGTCTGTCAGTTATGTCATGAACTTTCTTATGTCTGTGTGGTGGGTCAGACTTTGTTCTGTTATTTTGGACATGTGACATTGTGTGTCATATGGGTTATGCTTCCTAGTATATGTTTTAATGAGTAATTCATGTAGAAACCGGAATGTGCTGTGCTGGAATGTTAGAGGTTTGAACTCTGAAGCTAGGCAGCGAGCTGTCAGACAGAAAATTGAGGAAAGTCAATGCTCTATAGCCTGCTTGCAAGAAACTAAATGCTCATCTTTCGATTCCAGATCAATCAAAAGTTTCTGCCCTAAGAGATTTGACTCGTTTGCATGCTCCCCTTCAATAGGGGCTTCTGGTGGTATTCTTGTGGTTTGGAATTCAAATGTTTTTATTGGAAATCTAATTGAAGTTCAGCAATTTGCTGTTGTGATTAAGTTTACCTCCAGGCAGAATAATGGAAGTTGGACCTTGGTTGTTGTATATGGTCCTTGTCAGGGGGAAGCAAGGGACAATTTTATAAACTGGCTATATAATCTCTGTATCTCCATTGATGAGCACTGGTTATTGCTTGGTGACTTCAATTTCCTTAGGTCAGTGGACAATAGAAACTTACCTGGTGGGGACATAAATGATATGTTCATCTTCAATGAGGTTATTGGACATTTGGGACTTCTTGAATTTCCAATTAAAGGTAGATCATACACTTGGTCCAATATGCAGGACATCCCTCTTCTGGAGCAGTTAGACTGGTTCTTCACCTCAGTAGATTGGATTACTGACTATCCAATGACTGAAGTATTGCCTCTAGCCAGGACTGCCTCTGACCATATCCCTTGTTTAGTATCAATCAAGACAACCATACCTAAATCAAATCTCTTTAGGTTTGAAAACTATTGGTTGGAAATAGAGGGCTTTATGGATTGTGTGGAATCATCTTGGCTAACCCCATCTAGGAAGACTCACATTACTGCTAAGATTGCTGGCAAGTTTAAGCATCTAAGAATGTGCCTTAAGAGATGGCAAATGAATGTTTCCAAGTTAAAATTGTTGATTAGCAAGTGTAATCATGTGGTCTTCCTTTTAGATGAGTTGGAGGAATGGAGGCCCCTGTTTAGACAGGAGTTCAATTTCAGAAAAATTGTGAAGGTCCATTTGGAAAAGCTTTTGCACCTGCACTGCATGTACTAGAAAAAGAGATGCACTATCAGGTATATTAAGGTTGGGGGTGAGAACACCAAGTTTTTTCATGCCATGGCCACTGAGAGGCACAGGAGAAATTCAATTGCTAGTCTTAAATTACCTGATGGCTCTGTGGTCTCTGACTATGATCAAATGGCTGGAATTATTTGGAGCTGTTTCAAGAACAGAATGGGCACTTCTAGAGGGATTGTAATGGGTTTTGATTTAGCATCTCTAATAACTCCAGTGGATGGCTTGGATATGCTTACTAAACCTTTTGAAAAAGAGGAAATGGATGATGTGGTCAAGCATATGCCTGTGGATAAAGCACCTGGACCTGATGGCTTTAATGGTCTATTCTTCAAGAGGTGCTGGCACATCATATCAAGTGATTTCTGTGATCTGGCTCATGCTTTTCATGAGGGGACTGCAGTGCTGGACAACATTAATAGTTCTTTCATTACTCTGATACCCAAGAAACTCTCACCGGAGGAAGTGGGGGACTATAGGCCTATTTCTCTCACAAACATGGGTCTGAAATTCCTTTCTAAGATGGCTCCCAATAGGTTTCAGAGGATAATTATGAAATGCATTCATAAGAATCAGTATGGTCTCATTAAGAGCAGAACAATTCAGGACTGCATTGGTTGGACCTTTGAGTATCTGCATCAATGCCATCAGTCAAAGAGGCCAATTGTGATCCTCAAATTGGACTTTGAGAAGGCTTTTGACTCTGTTGAGCATGAAGCTATCTTCCAAATCCTAAGGCACAAAGGTTTTAATGAAAAGTGGATCCTATGGATGAAGCAGCTACTTGCCACTGGTACTTCTTCTGTCCTCCTGAATGGTGTGCCTGGGAGGAAGTTTATTTGCAAAAAAGGAGTTAGACAGGGGGACCCTGTTTCTCCTCTTCTCTTTGTGATAGTTGCTGATCTTTTGCAAACAGTGATTAATGATATGTTCAGCAAGGGGATCCTAAAGCTACCTATTCCCTGCCATGATCAAGACTACCCTATCATTCAATATGCTGATGATACTCTGATCATCCTCCCTGCTGACAGGCAACAACTTCTAGCACTGAAGTATATGCTGTTGGTGTTTTCTCTGTCCACAGGTCTTGATGTCAACTACCATAAATCTTTGATCATTCCTATAAATGTTGAAAATGCAGTCATGACTGAGCTTGCCTCTGCTTTTGAATGCCAAATTGGAAAGATTCCTTTTACTTACCTTGGTTTGCCTGTGGGTACTACAAGGCCGAAGATGGTGGACTTTATGCCTCTTGTGGATTGTATGGAGAGGAGAATGACTGCCAGCTCCTCCTTCCTTAATCAAGGTGAGAGACTGCAGTTCTTAAATTCTGCTTTGTCTTCCATGCCAATCTTCTTTATGGGCAGCCTCGCTGTTCCTGCTGGAATCCTCAAGCAGCTGGAAAGAATTTAAAGGCAATGTCTGTGGAGAAAAAATAGGGAGGAGCCTGCTCCATCTCTTGCTGCTTGGGATTTGATTTGTAGACCAAAAAACAAGGGTGGTCTTGGTATTTTGAACCTGGGTGTTCAAAATGTGGCTTTGCTTCTCAAGCATGCTAGTAACTTTCTCAACAGGAAAGACCTCCCTTGGGTGTCCTTAATTTGGGACTCATATTATCATGATGGAATGCCCCAGCGAACAACTTCTTGTGGCTCTTTTTGGTGGAAGGATATTTGCAAGGTATTGCAGAATTTTAGGGACTGCTCCTGGGTGCAGGTCAATGTTGGGGACACTGCTCTTTTTTGGTCTGATAACTGGAATCTTGGCAATGAAGTTTCTAGCTTGCAGTCTAGATTCCCAAGATTATTCTCTTTTGCCAAGGATCCATGGATTTCTGTTAAGGACATCTTCAATTCAATAGACTTGTACCAACACTTTCACCTACCTTTGCCTGCTCAAGCTTTTGATGAGTTAAGCTTGATAAGAAATATGTTGGTCTCCTATACAAGAGATGACACTTGTAAGGATTTATGGTTATGGTAGGACTCTTCAAAGGTTTACAAACCTAAGTTGTTCTATGGTCATGTTTTTCAGAATGAACCATTCAACCACTTGCTGTGCTGGATCTGGAAATCCTCTTGCACTATCAAGATCAAGGATTTTGCATGGATGCTCATCATGGGTAGACTCAACACTAAGGATATGGTTGATAGAAGGCACTGGCACATGGATGATGGTGTTACTTGTAGGCTATGCCCCCTTCAAGTGAGAGAAACCAGAGACCATCTCTTCTTCAACTGCAATTTCAGTGTCAGAGTTTGGAATTATTTGCAGATTGATTGGTCGGCTGGAACTTCAATGTCTGACCTAGTCATCCAGGCAAGGAGAAGTTCTGATAAGCCCTTTTTCACTGAAGTAGTATTTATTGCCTGCTGGAATATCTGGATCATCAGAAATGCCAAAGTGTTCAGAGGTGAGAGGGCAAGTTTCAACAAATGGAGAGGAGCTTTCAGGCATGACATAACTCTGATGCAGCATAGAATCAAATATGGATACAAGGATGAGTTACTCAAGTGGATTTCTTTCTTGCCACCTTAAGTTTTAGCCTTTTTTTGATTTTGTGTTTCTCCTTTCATTTCGGTTACCTCTTGTAATCATGTTGTTGTAACTGTTGTCTGGCTTTAATAAAGTTTTAATATGCTGTGGTGGTTTTACCCCACAGTTCACAGTCAAAAAAAATACTTCTTTTAGGCAAGTCATCAAGTGAAAGCCTCTTGAATCACAATTTAAGTGACATTAGTATAACAATCATATGCATTAATCTAACATTGGTCATATTAAACATACAATTGTCTATGCAAATCTATATTTCCGTTGGGTAAAATTATTAGAAATAAATGCACCTTTAAATTTAAATAATAAAACATGATCATGTTATTAACAACGTTGGTTATAAAAAATAACATAATCATATTCATTTTAATAATCATTTTAACATGCTCTTAGAAACATAATTCTATCTAAACTTTTATTTTCTTTGTAAAAGAGCACTATTAATTATATAGACAGCGGAGAAACATGAACAAAAATTCACGAACTTTAAATATTTACAGAAACTTTTATTTGACCGAATAAAAAATCATGAACTTTTTAGTTCTCTTTATAAAATTCATGGACATATCTTTTCGGAAATTTTTCTATTCTCTGAAAAAACAAAAATTTAGCGGCAGCATAGCCTAGTGCGCGCGGCTAAGCTGCAGCCTAAGCCTAGCGTGCGACTGCGGCCTGAGCCCAATCGACTCCCACTTTTGGCCAAAAAGTCTAGTCTGGCGCTAGGGTTTCAATCTCAGCCGTTCGGTTGAATCGGACGATCGCCCGTGCCGTTCGGTCGAACTAAATCAGCGACAGCTGGCCCTGACCGAAACCTAGCGCCACTCTTTCTCCTCTTCACCTCGCACGCGCTACTCGCCTCTTTCCCGCACGGGACTTCACCGGCAACGGCGTCAAGCGCCACCGCACGAGAGCACCGGCCACCGGCGACGGTGTCCACCACAGTGCCGCGCGAGCCTTTCCATTCTTTTACCCTTCCCCTCTCGCGAGCGCCGCTTGCTTCTCGCGGCGTTCTCGTCGGGCCGGTCGCCAGCGACGGCGTCAACGGCCACAGCGGCGCGCTACGCCACCCTTTCCTTTTTTGCTGTTTTCCTCTCCCCTCTCCTCCCTCTTCTAGCAACACACAGAGAGAGAGAGAGAGAGAGAGAGAGAGGTGCGGATCTCAGATGTGGCGGCGCCACCCCCGTCCCCCTTGCCGCCATGCGCGAGCTCCCGAAGGAGAGCGCGTCGCAGTCAAGCGGCTCGTCGGTGGTGCCCTTTGCCCCTTGCGGGGTAGTGTTCTTCGTCCCGGATCCTCGGCGTGCTGATGCAATTCAGGATCGAGAGGAACGGCGCGGCCGGTGCGGCGGCACAACTTTTCTTTTCCCTCTTTTTCTGTTGGGTTTAGGGTTCTTTGGGAGGGGATTTTCTTTGCAGGATTGGAACTCCCGTTTCTTTTTCCGACCAAAAATCCTAATCCGATCTGGCTAATATCATTGTTTACTCCATGGATCGGGTAGGTTTAGGGATTCATGGTGGATTACTGTGGTATTACCTTCTCCTTGAGTTGATGAACTCGAGCGGGAGCCGGCCATGGCGAAGTAGTGCCGGTGATGGCGGAGAGCAGATGGTGGCGGTGGAGCTTCCCGTTAGCACCGCCCTAACCCTAGATCGGTAGGGCGTGCAGGTGGGGTTTGTGGCTGTGATGAACTTTGTTAGTCGTGCCCCGACCCCCACGTCTGTTTATATAGCGCGGGTCACAGGGGCCCACCAACCATAATGGGTTGGGCGCCCCCGATCAGGGCGCATTGACCAAGGGCCTGGCAGGCCGTTGTGCCTGCACAGAGGAGATCAACCTAACATGTTAATCTATGAACACTAGCAAGCACACGGGTAGCTTAATTGATGAATAGTACCAAGCAGTACACACATCTTCGTAGTTCATACACGTATGAGAAACTGGCTTGCGCTAGCTCGCCGCGATGGGTCGAGTTGATCTTCGACGGAATGTCTCTGTACTATTTTTTCCTTTCATTTAGAACAACAAAATCTCCATGTTGGATGTTGACTTTGGCTGGAACCACTTGTTTGTGAAATGAACTCCACATGAGTACAATAGTATAAACTCTAGTATAAATCATTTTTTTCTTTTCTTTTATTTATTTATACAAAAGAAATGTATACTATACAACACTATGAATTTTGATGCTACACTACAGTAAATTTTGTTGTGAACATCTGCTGTAGATGAAGGCATGTTGTTGTTTGCTTGTTGTGCTTGGAGTGCACGTTGTGCTTGTCGGCTGCTGTTGTTGTAGCAAGTACTCCAAGCAGAACAACTTGTTTCTTTTTTCTACTTCGATGGCTGGTTCTTATGTTTGCTCATTGAATATATTTGAAGGGGTATACGCTTGCATCTACCGCTGAACATGGATTGATACTTATTAATTTATTATGGTTGCCCCTGTTGAACATTGATTGATACTTAATATGTTTCCTTATGTTGAAAGGTGATACAAACTTACTATGTTTGCTCCAGTTGAATATTGATACACACATACTTATTAACTTATTATATTTGCACTGATTTTACATCGATACATACTTATTATGTTTAACATGGATTGATACTTATTATGTTTCCTCGTTGAATATATTTGAAGGGTTCTGCGGCTGCTTCTTGATATGCCTCCAACGTATCTACTTTTTCTAATGCTTTTCCTCTTGTTTTGGACTCTAATTTGCATGATTTGAATGAAACTAACCCCAGACTGATTTTGTTGTTTTCAGCAGAACTACCATGGTGTTGTTTTTGTGCAGAAATAAAAGTTCTCGGAATGGAACGAAACTTTGAGAGGAATTTTTATATAATAAATAAGAATTTCTGGAGCCAAGACCTGCCGGAGAGGGGCACCTGGGTGGGCACAACCCAACAGGGTGCGCCCCCTCCCCTCACGCGCCCAGGTGGGTTGCCCCCACCTGGTGGCCCCGCAGACCCTGAAACCGACGCTATAAAATCCTATTTTTCTATAAAAAATCAGGGAGAAAGAATTACTGCGATCCACGAGACGGAGCCGCCGTGACCTCTTGTTCTTCATCCGGAGGCCGGATCTGGAGTCTGTTTGGGGCTCCGGAGAGGGGGATCTTTGTTCTTCATCATCACCAACCGGGAGTGAGTAATTCCTTTGTAGGGTCGCTGGCTAGTGAGGAGTTGGATGAGATTCATCATGTAATTGAGTTAGTTTTGTTAGGGCTTGATCCCTAGTATCCACTATGTTCTTAGGTTGATGTTGCTATGACTTTCCCATGCTTAATGCTTGTCACTTTGGGCCCGGGTGCCATGAACTCAGATCTGAATCGTTTATGTTATCATAATTATATCCATGTTTTAGATCCGATCTTGCAAGTTATAGTCACCTACTACCTGTTATGATCCGGCAACCCTGGAGTGACAATAGTCGGGACCAGTCCCGGTGATGACCGTAGTTTGAGGAGTTCATGTATTCACTATGTGTTAATGTTTTGTTTTGGTTCTCCTTTAAAAGGAGGCCTTAATATCCCTTAGTTTCCAATATGGACCCCGCTGCCACGGGAGGGTAGGACAAAAGATATCATGCAAGTTCTTTCCATAAGCACGTATGACTATTTACAGAATACAGGCCTACATTATATTGACGAACTGGAGCTAGTGCCGTATCGCCCTAGGTTATAACTGTCTCATGATGAATATCATCCAACAAGTCACTGATCCAATGCCTACGAATTTACCTTATATTGTTCTAGTTAAGTTACTACTGCTATCATCACTATTACACTTGCTACAAAATTACTGCAATCACTGTTACCGTTACCGTTGCTACTGCTACTACTATCAAAACTATCATATTAATTTGCTACTAATCACTTTGCTGCAGATAACTAATCTCCAGGTGTGGTTGAATTGACAACTCAGCTGCTAATACCTTCAAATATTCTTTGGCTCCCCTTATGTCAAATCTATAAATTTGGGTTGAATAGTCTACCCTCGAAAACTGTTGCGATCCCCTATACTTGTGGGTTATCAAGACCTTTTTCTACGTCGTTGCCGGGGAGCATAGCTATGTTTGTTGAGTCACTTGGGATTATTATCAAATTATCAATATGAAGAATCTGAAGGAACCTAAGACTAAGATTTATCCCTCTAAGACGAGGGGAGGTCAGGAATTGCCATCCAGTTCTGCTTTAGGTTCACCTTCTGTCATGAGTAAACTTGCGACACCACCACATGCTATCAATTCTAATATGTCGCAAGTTATTGATGATGCTACTTCTGCTATGGATAATGCTTATGATGATGCTAGTACCTTGCTTAATGATGATGTGCCACTTGGTGAATTTCTTGATGAACAAATTTCTAGAGTAATATAGCATGATGTTGTTGAATCTGATGATGAGCTTGAAACCGAAACTCCTAAAACACCTCCTAGAACTAGCCTTCCTAGATGTGAATTGCCCAAGGTACCGGAAGGTTATGTTATGAATGAGGAGACAACTTGATATATTCTTTCTTGTAAGGATAGAGATGATCTAGAGAAATTATTATGCAAGTATAAAGAAAAATCTCTAGATGCTAGAATGAAATATGATCCTAAGTTTGCTACTTCACCTATCTTTATTGATGATAATGATAATGCATTCTCTGTCGACCCAGAGTTAATTAGTTTGGTTGAATCTGATCCTTTCCATGGTTATGAAACTGAAACTGTTGTGGCACATCTTACTAAGTTGAATGGTATAGCCACCCTTTTTACTCATGATGAGAAGACTCACTATTACTTTATTCTCAAATTATTTCTATTCTCATTGAAGGGTGATGCTAAAGCTTGGTACAATACTCTTGCTCCTGGTTGTGTGCGTAGTCCCTAGGATATGATTTATTACTTCTCTGAAAAATATTTTCCTACTCATAAGAAACAAGCTGCCTTATAGGAAATATTTAACTTTGTGCAAACTAAAAAGAGAGTCTCCCACAAGCTTGGGGGGGGCTTTTCCAGTTACATAATGCTTTGCCTCATAATCCTCTTAAGAAAATGAGATACTTGATATCTTCTATAATGGACTAACTGATGCTTCTAGGGATTTCCTAGATAGTTGTGCAGTTGTGTTTTCTGGGAACAAACTGGTGGACAAGATAAAGAATTATTGAATAATATATTGAAAAATTATGATGGCTGGACTCTTCCTGAACCACCGCCTACACCCACTCCAAAGAAGAGGGGTATATTATATCTCAGTTGTGAAGATATGCAAGAGGCAAAGAAATCTATGAAGGAAAACGGTATTAAAGCTGAGGATGTTAAAATTTTACCTCCTATTGAAGAAATACATGGGCTTAATACACCACCACTGCCTAAGGTGGTAGAGGTAAATTCTTTAATGAAGTTCAATGATAATCACAATCCTCACCATATGCACTGTAGCCAAGGACTTTATGAGTTTGAAAACTATATTAGAAAACAATATCACTTCAATGCAAATGTTATGAAACAATTGAAATATAATTCTGATAGGATTGCTCGCTTGAGTGACTTGTTATTTAGAATTTCAAATGATGTTAGAGGTGTTGGGAAGCATGCTTCTATGGTACAAACCAAGTTAGAACAAGCTGCTAAATCACAAAGAAAAATACTATGAAATGAATAATAATATGCATGATTTTGCTGTTAGAGTTGCAACTAGAGGAGGTAAAATGACTCAGGAACCACTTTATCCTGAGGGACACCAAAAAGAATGGAACAAGATTCACAAAGAGTTAACACTCATGCACCTAGTCCTTCTAGGAAGAAAAATAAAAAGAAAAATGATAGGACTTCACATGCCTCTAGTGAACGTGAAATAGAAAAACCACCTGATAATGATAATGGTACTTCTATCTCCGATGTTGAAACTCAATCAGGTAATGAACATTCACCAAGTGATAATGAAAAATAAAATGATGTAGTTCATGAAGACTCTCAACCAAATGAAAAAGAACCAGATAATGATGTTGATATAGAACCACCTGTTGATCTTGATAAGCCACAACCTAAGAATAAAAGGTATGATAAAATAGACTTCATTGCAAGAAAACGCGGTAAAGAAAGAGAAGTTCAAAAACCTATGCCTTTTCCACCAAAGTCAGCTAAAAGGAAAGAAGATGAAGAATTTGAACGCTTTGCTGAAATGCCGAGGCCAGTCTTTTTGCGTAGTCGCTTGACTGAGATCTTCAAAATGCCTCCTTATGCAAAGTATATGAAAGACATCATCACTAATAAGAGAAAAATACTGGAAGCTGAAATATCCACTATGCTTGCTAATTATACTTTTAAGGATGGAGTACCTAAAAACTTGGAGATACGGGAATACCAACTATACCTTGCTCCATCAAAAACAATTATGTGAAAACTGCTTTGTGTGATTTAGGAGCTGGTGTTAGTGTTATGCCTTTCTGTTTATATAAAAGACTTGATTAGAATAAGCTCACACCTACTAAAATATCTTTGCAAATGGCTGACAAATCAAGTGCCATACCTATCGGTATCTGTGAGGATGTGCCCGTTCTTGTTCCTAATGTTACTATTTTGACTGACTTTGTTATACTTGAGATGCCCGAGGATAACAACATGTCGATTATCCTTGGTAGACCCTTCCTAAATACTGCACGGGCTGTTATTGATTGCAATAAAAGCAATGTCACTTTTCATATCAATGGTAATGCGCATACGGTGCACTTTCCGAAGAAACAATTCCATGTGAATGGTATTAATGTTATTAAAAAATCTCCAACAATCACTATTGGAAGTTTTCAAATACCTCTACCTACTGTCAAAAAGAAATATGAAATGGTTATTGTTGTTGGGGTTGTTCATATCCCTGTTGAGGTAACTTAGTGATTTACGAAAGTTCTTCGGTTTCATGCTAATCGAAAGTGGTTGTTAATAAGACTTGATCAACCTTATTAACGAGTCATTTTTGAGCGGTATGAAGTTGATGAATTTAGTAAGAACCACCTTGTGTCCCTACTTTTAGCTTTCTGTTTTTATTATAATAAAATAAAATGCCATGTTTTGTCTGTTTTCTGAATTTGCCATGCAATAAAAAATGACCCAAAAATAAAAGTTCACAGAATGCCCTGAAAATTTAATACGATTTTTTCTGAATATTTCTGAATTTCTAGTGCAAATAATATCAGATGGAGGTGCACCAGGTGGGCACAACTCACTTGGGCACGCCAGGACCCCCAGGCGCGCCTTGGTGGGTTGTGGTCCCCACATGGGCCCCTCACTTATCCCTTCACACCACATCATCACTTACCTCCAGAAAAAATCTCCACTGCTCTCTCTCCCATGTTCTTGCTCTCAAACCCGCGGATTTCGATCTCTTTGCTCGAAGCTCCGTTTCCGAAACAGTTTTGGGGGATTGTTGCTTGGTATGTGACTCCACCATTTATCCAATTAGTTTTTGTTTTAATGGTTTATATTTTGAAAAATTAGCTACTCTTGGTGCTGCTGTAGATGAGCTTGCATGTTGCATTCTTAGAGTTGTATGTAGTTTGAAGGCTTGTTATGGCCTCTATGTATCCCTATGAGTGGTTGCTATTAATTTTTCAAAGTTTTGTTGATAAATATTTGTCACTCAAAAAATTTCAGAAAATTGTACGCAAACATGATGAAACTTTTTGGAAGGAGTTCTTCGAGGAGGCGATCCTCGGGGGCATCTTCTAGTGGCAGCTCCGCTCGCCAATCATATGTTCAACCAAGTGAAAGTTCTACTCACGATGCCGCCACCAATAAATAATGCTTACAACCTTGCGATGAGTATATGGTGCGTGTGGGTATTAAAGAGGAATTTGAGCAATATGTTCACAATGCCGACACTAGTAGAAAAGGGGGCAAAGGTCGAGGCCGGGTCAGCCCATTAGTCCCGGTTCAGTCCAGAACCAGGACCCATGGGGGCATTGGACCCGGTTCATAACCCCTGGGGGCCGGCTGGGCCACGTGGGCCATTGGTCCTGGTTCGTCTGGACCTTTTGGTCCCGGTGGGTGGGACGACCCGGGACCAATGGGCCTCGCTCCTGGCCCACCACCATTGGTCCCGATTGGTGGCTTGAACCGGGATAACAGGCAGACCATTAGTCCCAGTTTGTGCCACAAACCGGGACTAAAGGGTTGGTCCTCGTTGCGGTCAGAGTTTAGTCCCACCTCACCAACCGAAAGGCGCTCACACCGGTTTATAAGCCCCTCCCTCTCTGCCTTGTTGAGCTCCTCTCAAAGTGAAAATAGATGCCCTTATACAGGGAATTTGACCCAAATTCATATTGAATTTCTCTGAAATTCATAGAAATTTATTGTGAATTTAGGTTGAATTCTCTCTATAGGCGCATCTATGCTCATTTTAGTAAAGTTAATCACAAACTTGTGATTCACACAAATTTCAAAGAATTCAAATTTTAACTATTCATGCCACCAACCGGTTCATGCCACCAACCGGGACCAATGATATGCATATATATACCATGCCAAAATGAAAGAGAGGCGCAATGCTCACCTACACGTTGCTTAGCTTCAGGCCAACGAGCAGGTGAGCACTGCGCTTCTCCCTTCATCGTCTCTACACCCAGGGCTTATAAACGGGTGCGAGTGCCTCTCGCTTGGTGAGGTGGGACTAAAAAACAGCTACAGAAAGAATCAACTAAAAACTCTTTTACCGGTTCATGCCACGAACCGGTACTAAAAGGTGCTCGTGGGGCACCAGCCATAAACTTGTACCAAATAAAATGCCTTTGTAACGGCCTTAGAACTCGTACTAAAGGAATCAACTAAAAAGCTTTTATAAACCTCTAGTATTATTGACATTAAAATTATATAGAATTTTGTTACAAAATTTAATAGCAAAAAGAATTATAATAAAAGAAAATAAATAAGTAATTAGAATTCTGTTCAAAACATTAAAAGCAAAAAGAATTATCATAAAAGAAAATAAATAAGTAAGTAGAATTTTGTTACAAACTTTAATAGCAAAAAGAATTATCATAAAAGAAAATAAATAAGTAATTAGAACTCTGTTCAAAACATTAAAAGCAAAAAGAATTATCATAAAGGAAAATAAATAAGTAATTAGAATTTTGTTACAAACTTTAATAGCAAAAATAATTATCATAAAAAAAATAAGTAATTAGAATTCTGTTCAAAACATTAAAAGCAAAAAGAATTATCATAAAAGAAAATAAATAAGTAATTAGAATTTTGTTACAAACTTTAATAGCAAAAAGAATTATCATAAAAGAAAATAAATAAGTAATTAGAATTCTGTTCAAAACATTAAAAGAAAAAAGAATTATCATAAAAGAAAATAAATAAGTAATTAGAATTCTGTTCAAAACATTAAAAGAAAAAAGAATTATCATAAAAGAAAATAAATAAGTAATTAGAATTTTGTTACAAACTTTAATAGCAAAAAGAATTATCATAAAAGAAAATAAATAAGTAATTAAAATTCAGTTCAAAACATTAAAAGAAAAAAGAATTATCGTAAAAGAAAATAAATATGTAATTAGAATTTTATTACAAACTTTAACAGCAAAAAGAATTATCATAGAAGAAAATAAATAAGTAATTAGAATTCTGTTCAAAACATTAAAAGCAAAAAGAATTATCATAAAAGAAAATAAATAAGTAATTAGAATTTTTTACAAACTTTAATAGCAAAAAGAATTATAATAAAAGAAAATAAATAAGTAATTAGAATTCTATTCAAAACATTAAAAGCAAAAAGAATTATCATAAAAGAAAATAAATAAGTAATTAGAATTTCGTTACAAACTTTAATAGCAAAAAGAATTATCATAAAAGAAAATAAATAAGTAATTAAAATTATGTTCAAAACATTAAAAACAAAAAGAATTATCATAAAAGAAAAAAATAAGTAATTAGAATTTTTTACAAACTTTAATAGCAAAAAGAATTATCATAAAAGAAAATAAATAAGTAATTAGAATTCTGTTCAAAACATTAAAAGCAAAAAGAATTACCATAAAAGAAAATAAATACGTACTTAGAATTTTGTTACAAACTTTAATAGCAAAAAGGATTATCATAAAAGAAAATAAATAAGTAATTAGAATTCTGTTCAAAATATTAAAAGCAAAAAGAATTATCATAAAAGAAAATAAATAAGTAATTAGAATTTTTTTACAAACTTTATTAGCAAAAAGAATTATCATAAAAGAAAATAAATAAGTAATTAGAATTCTGTTCAAAACATTAAGAGCAAAAATAATTATCATAACAGAAAATAAATAAGTAATTAGAATTTTGTTACAAACTTTAATAGCAAAAAGAAATATAATAAAAGAAAATAAATAAGTAATTAGAATTCTATTCAAAACATTAAAAGCAAAAAGAATTATCATAAAAGAAAATAAATAAGTAATTAGAATTTTTTTACAAACTTTATTAGCAAAAAGAATTATCATAAAAGAAAATAAATAAGTAATTAGAATTCTGTTCAAAACATTAAAAGAAAAAAGAATTATCATAAAAGAAAATAAATAAGTAATTAGAATTCTGTTCAAAACATTAAAAGAAAAAAGAATTATCATAAAAGAAAATAAATAAGTAATTAGAATTTTGTTACAAACTTTAATAGCAAAAAGAATTATCATAAAAGAAAATAAATAAGTAATTAAAATTCAGTTCAAAACATTAAAAGAAAAAAGAATTATCGTAAAAGAAAATAAATATGTAATTAGAATTTTATTACAAACTTTAACAGCAAAAAGAATTATCATAGAAGAAAATAAATAAGTAATTAGAATTCTGTTCAAAACATTAAAAGCAAAAAGAATTATCATAAAAGAAAATAAATAAGTAATTAGAATTTTTTTACAAACTTTAATAGCAAAAAGAATTATAATAAAAGAAAATAAATAAGTAATTAGAATTCTATTCAAAACATTAAAAGCAAAAAGAATTATCATAAAAGAAAATAAATAAGTAATTAGAATTTCGTTACAAACTTTAATAGCAAAAAGAATTATCATAAAAGAAAATAAATAAGTAATTAAAATTATGTTCAAAACATTAAAAACAAAAAGAATTATCATAAAAGAAAAAAATAAGTAATTAGAATTTTTTTACAAACTTTAATAGCAAAAAGAATTATCATAAAAGAAAATAAATAAGTAATTAGAATTCTGTTCAAAACATTAAAAGCAAAAAGAATTACCATAAAAGAAAATAAATACGTAGTTAGAATTTTGTTACAAACTTTAATAGCAAAAAGGATTATCATAAAAGAAAATAAATAAGTAATTAGAATTCTGTTCAAAATATTAAAAGCAAAAAGAATTATCATAAAAGAAAATAAATAAGTAATTAGAATTTTTTTACAAACTTTATTAGCAAAAAGAATTATCATAAAAGAAAATAAATAAGTAATTAGAATTCTGTTCAAAACATTAAGAGCAAAAATAATTATCATAACAGAAAATAAATAAGTAATTAGAATTTTGTTACAAACTTTAATAGCAAAAAGAAATATAATAAAAGAAAATAAATAAGTAATTAGAATTCTATTCAAAACATTAAAAGCAAAAAGAATTATCATAAAAGAAAATAAATAAGTAATTAGAATTTTTTTACAAACTTTATTAGCAAAAAGAATTATCATAAAAGAAAATAAATAAGTAATTAGAATTCTGTTCAAAACATTAAGAGCAAAAAGAATTATCATAACAAAAAATAAATAAGTAATTAGAATTTTGTTACAAACTTTAATAGCAAAAAGAATTATCATAAAAGAAAAGAAATAAGTAATTAGAATTCTGTTCAAAACATTAAAAGCAAAAAAGAACTATCATAAAAGAAAATAAATAAGTAATTAGAATATTGTTACAAACTTTAATAGCAAAAAGAATTATCATAAAAGAAAATAAATAAGTAATTAGAATTCTGTTCAAAATATTAAAAGCAAAAAGAATTATCATAAAAGAAAATAAATAAGTAATTAGAATTTTGTTACAAACTTTAATAGCAAAAAGAATTATCATAAAAGAAAATAAATAAGTAATTAGAATTCTATTCAAAACATTAAAAGCAAAAAGAATTATCATAAAAGAAAATAAATAAGTAATTAGAATTTTGTTACAAACTTTAATAGCAAAAAGAATTATCATAAAAGAAAATAAATAAGTAATTAGAACTCTTTCAAAACATTAAAAGCAAAAAGAATTATCATAAAGGAAAATAAAGAAGTAATTAGAACTTTGTTACAAACTTTAATAGCAAAAAGAATTATCATAAAAGAAAATAAATAAGTAATTAGAATTCTGTTCAAAACATTAAAAGCAAAAAGAATTATCATAAAAGAAAATAAATAAGTAATTAGAATTTTGTTACAAACTTTAATAGCAAAACGAATTATCATAAAAAAAATAAATAAGTTATTAGAATTTTGTTCAAAACATTAAAAGAAAAAAGAATTTTCATAAAAGAAAATAAATAAGTAATTAGAATTCTATTCAAAACATTAAAAGCAAAAAGAATTATCATAAAAGAAAATAAATAAATAATTAGGATCTTGTTACAAACTTTAATAGCAAAAAGGATTATCATAAATGAAAATAAATAAGTAATTAAAATTCTGTTCAAAACATTAAAAGCAAAAAGAATTATCATAAAAGAAAATAAATAAGTAACTAGAATTTTGTTAGAAACTTTTACAGCAAAAAGAATTATCATAAAAGAAAATAAATAAGTAATTGGAATTCTGTTCAAAACATTAAAAGCAAAAAGAATTATCATAAAAGAAAATAAATAAGTAATTAGAATTTTTTTGCAAACTTTAATAGCAAAAAGAATTATAATAAAAGAAAATAAATAAGTAATTAGAATTTTCTTACAAACTTAATAGCAAAAAGAATTATCATAAAAGAAAATAAATAATTAATGAAATATCTGTTCAAAACATTAAAAGCAAAAAGAATTATCATAAAAGAACAAATAAGTAATTAGAATTTTGTTACAAACTTTAATAGCAAAAAGAATAATCATAAAAGAAAATAAATAAGTAATTAGAATTCTGTTCAAAACATTAAAAGCAAAAAGAATAACCATAAAAGAAAATAAATAAGTAGTTAGAATTTTGTTATAAACTTTAATAGCAAAAAGGATTATCATAAAAGAAAATAAATAAGTAATTAGAATTCTGTTCAAAATATTAAAAGCAAAAAGAATTATCATAAAAGAAAATAAATAAGTAATTAGAATTTTTGTAAAACTTTATTAGCAAAGAGAATTATCATAAAAGAAAATAAATAAGTAATTAGAATTCTGTTCAAAACATTAAGAGCAAAAAGAATTATCATAACAGAAAATAAATAACTAATTAGAAATTTGTTACAAACTTTAATAGCAAAAAGAATTATAATAAAAGGAAATAAATAAGTAATTAGAATTCTATTCAAAACATTAAAAGCAAAAAGAATTATCATAAAAGAAAATAAATAAGTAACTAGAATTTTTTTACAAACTTTATTAGCAAAAAGAATTATCATAAAAGAAAATAAATAAGTAATTAGAATTCTGTTCAAAACATTAAGAGCAAAAAGAATTATCATAACAGAAAATAAATAAGTAATTAGAATTTTGTTACAAACTTTAATAGCAAAAAGAATTATCATAAAAGAAAAGAAATAAGTAATTAGAATTCTGTTCAAAACATTAAAAGCAAAAAGAATTATCATAAAAGAAAATAAATAAGTAATTAAAATTTTGTTACAAACTTTAATAGCAAAAATAATTATCATAAAAGAAAATAAATAAGTAATTAGAATTATGTTCAAAATATTAAAAGCAAAAAGAATTATCATAAAAGAAAATAAATAAGTAACTAGAATTTTGTTACAAACTTTAATAGCAAAAAGAATTATCATAAAAGAAAATAAATAAGTAACTACAATTCTGTTTAAAACATTAAAACTAAAAAGAATTATCATAAAAGAAAATAAATAAGTAATTAGAATTCTGTTCAAAACATTAAAAGCAAAAAGAATTATCATAAAAAAATAAGTAATTAGAATTTTTTACAAACTTTAATAGCAAAAAGAATTATCATAAAAGAAAATAAATAAGTAACTAGAAATCTGTTTAAAACATTAAGAGCAAAAAGAATTATCATAACAGAAAATAAATAAGTAATTAGAATTTTGTTACAAACTTTAATAGCAAAAAGAATTATCATAAAAGAAAATAAATAAGTAATTAGAATTCTGTTCAAAACATTAAAAGCAAAAAAGAACTATCATAAAAGAAAATAAATAAGTAATTAGAATATTGTTACAAACTTTAATAGAAAAAAGAATTATCATAAAAGAAAATAAATAAGTAATTAGAATTCTGTTCAAAATATTAAAAGCAAAAAGAATTATCATAAAAGAAAATAAATAAGTAATTAGAATTTTGTTACAAACTTTAATAGCAAAAAGAATTATCATAAAAGAAAATAAATAAGTAATTAGAATTCTATTCAAAACATTAAAAGCAAAAAGAATTATCATAAAAGAAAATAAATAAGTAATTAGAATTTTGTTACAAACTTTAATAGCAAAAAGAATTATCATAAAAGAAAATAAATAAGTAATTAGAACTCTTTCAAAACATTAAAAGCAAAAAGAATTATCATAAAGGAAAATAAAGAAGTAATTAGAACTTTGTTACAAACTTTAATAGCAAAAAGAATTATCATAAAAGAAAATAAATAAGTAATTAGAATTCTGTTCAAAACATTAAAAGCAAAAAGAATTATCATAAAAGAAAATAAATAAGTAATTAGAATTTTGTTACAAACTTTAATAGCAAAAAGAATTATCATAAAAAAAATAAATAAGTTATTAGAATTTTGTTCAAAACATTAAAAGAAAAAAGAATTTTCATAAAAGAAAATAAATAAGTAATTAGAATTCTATTCAAAACATTAAAAGCAAAAAGAATTATCATAAAAGAAAATAAATAAATAATTAGGATCTTGTTACAAACTTTAATAGCAAAAAGGATTATCATAAATGAAAATAAATAAGTAATTAAAATTCTGTTCAAAACATTAAAAGCAAAAAGAATTATCATAAAAGAAAATAAATAAGTAACTAGAATTTTGTTAGAAACTTTTACAGCAAAAAGAATTATCATAAAAGAAAATAAATAAGTAATTGGAATTCTGTTCAAAACATTAAAAGCAAAAAGAATTATCATAAAAGAAAATAAATAAGTAATTAGAATTTTTTTGCAAACTTTAATAGCAAAAAGAATTATAATAAAAGAAAATAAATAAGTAATTAGAATTTTCTTACAAACTTAATAGCAAAAAGAATTATCATAAAAGAAAATAAATAATTAATGAAATATCTGTTCAAAACATTAAAAGCAAAAAGAATTATCATAAAAGAACAAATAAGTAATTAGAATTTTGTTACAAACTTTAATAGCAAAAAGAATAATCATAAAAGAAAATAAATAAGTAATTAGAATTCTGTTCAAAACATTAAAAGCAAAAAGAATAACCATAAAAGAAAATAAATAAGTAGTTAGAATTTTGTTATAAACTTTAATAGCAAAAAGGATTATCATAAAAGAAAATAAATAAGTAATTAGAATTCTGTTCAAAATATTAAAAGCAAAAAGAATTATCATAAAAGAAAATAAATAAGTAATTAGAATTTTTGTAAAACTTTATTAGCAAAGAGAATTATCATAAAAGAAAATAAATAAGTAATTAGAATTCTGTTCAAAACATTAAGAGCAAAAAGAATTATCATAACAGAAAATAAATAACTAATTAGAAATTTGTTACAAACTTTAATAGCAAAAAGAATTATAATAAAAGGAAATAAATAAGTAATTAGAATTCTATTCAAAACATTAAAAGCAAAAAGAATTATCATAAAAGAAAATAAATAAGTAATTAGAATTTTTTTACAAACTTTATTAGCAAAAAGAATTATCATAAAAGAAAATAAATAAGTAATTAGAATTCTGTTCAAAACATTAAGAGCAAAAAGAATTATCATAACAGAAAATAAATAAGTAATTAGAATTTTGTTACAAACTTTAATAGCAAAAAGAATTATCATAAAAGAAAAGAAATAAGTAATTAGAATTCTGTTCAAAACATTAAAAGCAAAAAGAATTATCATAAAAGAAAATAAATAAGTAATTAAAATTTTGTTACAAACTTTAATAGCAAAAATAATTATCATAAAAGAAAATAAATAAGTAATTAGAATTATGTTCAAAATATTAAAAGCAAAAAGAATTATCATAAAAGAAAATAAATAAGTAATTAGAATTTTGTTACAAACTTTAATAGCAAAAAGAATTATCATAAAAGAAAATAAATAAGTAACTACAATTCTGTTTAAAACATTAAAACTAAAAAGAATTATCATAAAAGAAAATAAATAAGTAATTAGAATTCTGTTCAAAACATTAAAAGCAAAAAGAATTATCATAAAAAAATAAGTAATTAGAATTTTTTACAAACTTTAATAGCAAAAAGAATTATCATAAAAGAAAATAAATAAGTAACTAGAAATCTGTTTAAAACATTAAGAGCAAAAAGAATTATCATAACAGAAAATAAATAAGTAATTAGAATTTTGTTACAAAATTTAATAGCATAAAGAATTATCATAAAATAAAAGAAATAAGTAATTAGAATTCTGTTCAAAACATTAAAAGCAAAAAGAATTATCATAAAAAAATAAGTAATTAGAATTTTTTACAAACTTTAATAGCAAAAAGAATTATCATAAAAGAAAATAAATAAGTAACTAGAAATCTGTTTAAAACATTAAGAGCAAAAAGAATTATCATAACAGAAAATAAATAAGTAATTAGAATTTTGTTACAAAATTTAATAGCAAAAAGAATTATCATAAAATAAAACAAATAAGTAATTAGAATTCTGTTCAAAACATTAAAAGCAAAAAGAATTATCATAAAAGAAAATAATTAAGTAATTAGAATTTTGTTACAAACTTTAATAGCAAAAAGAATTATCATAAAAGCAAATAAATAAGTAATTAGAATTCTCTTCAAAATATTAAAAGCAAAAAGAATTATCATAAAAGAAAATAAATAAGTAATTAGAATTTTATTACAAACTTTAATAGCAAAAAGAATTATCATAAAAGAAAATAAATAAGTAATTAGAATTCTGTTCAAAACATTAAGAGCAAAAAGAATTATCATAATAGAAAATAAATAAGTAATTAGAATTTTGTTATAGACTTTAATAGCAAAAAGAATTATCATAAAAGAAAATAAATAAGTAATTAGTATTCTGTTCAAAATATTAAAAGCAAAAAGAATTATCATAAAAGAAAATAAATAAGTAATTAGAATTTTGTTACAAACTTTGATAGCAAAAAGAATTATCATAAAAGAAAATAAATAAGTAATTAGAATTCTGTTCAAAACATTAAGAGCAAAAAGAATTATCATAACAGAAAATAAATAAGTAATTAGAATTTTGTTACAGACTTTAATAGCAAAAAGAATTATCATAAAAGAAAATAAATAAGTAATTAGAATTCTGTTCAAAATATTAAAAGCAAAAAGAATTATCATAAAAGAAAATAAATAAGTAATTAGAATTTTGTTACAAACTTTAATAGCAAAAAGAATTATCATAAAAGAAAATAAATAAGTAATTAGAATTCTGTTCAAAACATTAAGAGCAAAAAGAATTATCATAACAGAAAATAAATAAGTAATTAGAATTTTGTTACAAACTTTAATAGCAAAAAGAATTATTATAAAAGAAAATAAATAAGTAATTAAAATTCTATTCAAAACATTAAAAGCAAAAAGAATTATCATAAAAGAAAAAAAATAAGTAATTAGAATTTTGTTACAAACTTTAATAGCAAAAAGAATTATCATAAAAGAAAAAAAATAAGTAATTAGAAACAAAAAAGAAAGCAAAAAAACTGGGAAAAAATATAAAAAGTGCCACCTATAGGGCCACCACGGCCTGCATACGACTAGAAACCCATTACTAGGGCCAGGATGCAGGCCCGCAGTAGGCCCAAATAGGCCCACAAGCACAGAGAGTGATTTTAGGCCCGTAAGCCTACAGTAGAGAGGAGCTCGAGAGGGCAACGGGATTGGGCTTATAAACCACTCTCGAGCTCCTCAGCTAGCGAGGTGGGAGTAAACTTTCGTGCCGCGACGCGGGCAGCACAAGGCCTGTAGTCCCGGTTGGTGGCACCAACCGGGACTAAAGGGTGGCTTTGGTACCGGTTGGTGGCACCAACCGGGACCAATGACCCCCCTTTAGTCCCGGTTTGTGCCACCAACCAGGAGTAAAGGCCTCTGCTTCCCGCTCTTTGGGTTGCTGAAAAGAGGCCTTTGGTCCCGGTTGGTGGCACCAACCGGAACTAAAGGGGTGCATTGGTCCCAGTTGGTCTCATGAACCGGGACCAATTCTCTGCCTATATAAGCAGCACTCGTGAAATTTTGGTTCAATTCATTCTTCCCCGCCCGCCCGACGCCGCCAGGCTGCCCGCCGTATCCGCCTCGCCGTCACCATCGTCGCCCCGCCGCCGCGATCGACGCCATCGCCGCCCCCCGCCCCGCGACGCCGCCGGCCCCTGCCCGTTACCGCGCCGCCCCGCCCCGCCCCATATTGTGTTAGATTTGTTTATGATTTTTTCTGTTGTAATTTAGATGTCAAATTTTTATGATTTTTTTCTGTTGTAATTTAGATGTCAAATTTTTTCTTATTGTGTAAGTAATTTAGATGTCAAATTTTTATGATTTTTTTCTGTTCATAGAATTTTTATGAATTTTTTCTGTTGTAATTTTGTTCATAGAATTTTAATGATTTTTTTGTTCATAGTATTGCCTTTGTCAATTTATTGTGTATGTATAGGAAAATTGTGAATGATATAAGTCATTTATGAATATGTTCATATTTAGAATAGAGGAAAAAGGAAAATTTTTGAAGAGAAAGTGTTTAATATAATTAGTTAGAAAAATAATAGAACTATAGTTAAACTAGTTTATTTTTAGTAAGTACTACTTTATTTTATTTATAGTAAGTGCTTCATATATAGTTGAACTAGCTAGTTGATTTAATAAACTACTTTATTTAACTATATATAGAAGTAGTTCCCGCATCGACGTCGGCGATGCCTATCCCGCATCCTCGTCATCGTCGACTCGGCGATGGAGGCCTGTTTGATCAGGGCCATGTTCGGGACTGGGCTCCGCCGGGATGGTATTGGGAGGTGCTACCTTCCGGGGGACGTAGGTTGGTGAGGAGGCAGCCCGTTGTTGACCCGATTCCTGTTTGGTGGTCGCGTGGGCCAGTGGCGGTGCCGAGGCTTCCGGACACCGCGGAGGTGGTACCGTGTCAGCGAGGAGGACGAGCACGTCCGTTGCTACATGGTTGCATTGGAGGGCAGGTTCGACAATACCTGGGAGGTTCTTCATGGATCTCTCTACAGCTATGATCCTGTGATGGTTCCTTATCTTTGGGTGTCCACCGCCCGCGACGATACCCGTCGGGTGCTACGGTTCTAGCTATATTAGTGATGCTATATGTATGATAGTATTCGAGGAGTATTAGTGATAATATTTGACGATGTACAGACACAAGAGATGATGTACTTTTGCTTATAATTGAATGCATGCTAATTTGAATACTACTTTATTTTATGATTTGGTTTTTCTTATTGAATGCTCATATTGGAAAAGTACTCCTACTTTGAATGCTAAAATTGGAGAGCACTATGCAGAAATCTAGGAGCCCCCTCCATCATCCACGCCGTCGTGGGGGTAGCTTCTCCTTGATTCCCGTGTGCTAGACAATTTGGTGTAATAATGCACTCGGTAATGAAAGGAGGAGCTATGTACCATCACCGATAGTCAACCCATGATTAATAATAATGATCTAATTTTGGTTTTTAGTACATCTATTTAATTGTACAAGTTTAATATTTGAATTATGAACATAGGCCGGAAATGTCGTACTCGGACGATGAAAACCGCCCGGGGGAGTGCGATTAGTGCCACGACGACCGAGGTATGTGCGACCGGTTCATTGAGCTGGACAAAGATCGATGCTTCAGCATTAAGCTCGAGGACACCTTCGATGTTCATATGGTACGCAACGATGACAATAGTTTTTTTGTAATTAAGCACAACTTCAACTATTTTAACGTGTATTTTTCATCTTTTCCAATTCGACTAGCTTATCCCATGCTATGCAAGACGCTATGTCTTGGAGAGGATGGGTTTTGAAGACCATGAAAGTATGGAAACCAAAATATTCTCCTAAGGACCCATCATGGTGTGGATTTTAAAGTAAAGCTGTACAATGCTGAGAGTGTAACCCATTTTGGTTGCAAAAATTGGGAAGCACTTTGCAAGATGTATGGTTTTGATGAGGGTATGCTTGTTACCATGGATCTTGGTGATCCTACAATCGAGCAAGACAATATGGAGATTTGGGTCTTTGTGGATACACCTCCAATTCTTCCCCCAATGTGAGCTTAACATAGTTATTAAGTAATTTATATTGTTTATTTCAAAATAGTTGACAACTTATTTCCATTGACAGCTTATTATCATTCTTCAAAGAATGTGCGGAAGATGGTAGACAAAACCCACTACACAGATGGCTCCGAATTAACTTATAAGAAGAAAAATCATTTGATCGCATTTGTACTGATCTTGTGAATTACAATGTCTACAATTGAACTCCTCAACATTATGGTCAATACATGCCACTAGTGCACGTGTTGAACTACGGTAACTACCATGGAGACACCCTGGTAAGATTTTTTACTATTACGACATCCGTGCATCTTTTTGCATACTTCTAAAACTAGTACATCATTGCTAACTACGATGTTATTACTATGTTTTTCAACAGATAATCCCGAATGATTGTGTGCCTCATCTGATGTATACGCACGGTAGCCTTCATGTTTTGAACATACAACCAGGTCGTCCTACGAATCTCAACTGTCCATACCGGGTTTCCAAAAGAAGTGGAGACATGACAATCAAAGAATGGAAAAAATGTATGGACAGTCGTAAGGAGCTTCTTGGAAGCAAAAGGCAGCGAAGCGCAAGAATTGGAGACGGGATGATCTCCATTCTTCATAATGGAGAGTCAGGTTCTATATTGTTTTATGCTATTTTACCATAAGGGTGTTTAGGTCCTACCTGATACTGATGATCATGTGCTAAGAACAATTATGTAGGGTTGGGTTCGATGACTATGAGGATGATGATCGTATGACTTATTATTAATAACGAGTAGAAGATGTATGATGATGCATAATTAGTAGGACTTGTTATTATATATGATGATGTATGATGCGAGCATGCATGAGTTATTATATATCTGCGGGTTAAATGAACATAGCAGTAGCGTTGGTAAACCAAGGACGAAGATATAAGAGAGGACACTTCTCTCTATTAGCTAGGTAATAACAACCTAAAAATTACCCCCAAACCCCCTAAACCAGCCACTTTTTTTTTAAAAAAAAAGAAAAACCTCAGCTCCAGCCAGCTGCTGACGTGTGGAAGCCTTTTGGTCCCGGTTTATGTCACCAACCGGGACCAAAGGCCCCCTTGCCTGGGCTGCCCGCAGCGGACACGTGGATGCCCATCTGTCCCGGTTCGTGTAAGAACCGGGACTAAAGGGGGGAGGTATTAGTAATGACCCATTAGTCCCGGTTCATGAACCGGGACTAAAGGCCCTTACAAACCGGGACAAATGCCCTGTTTTCTACTAGTGCGCTCTCGGTCCCTACCTTTCAGATAAGTGCGAACCATGCCACCTTCTCACTGAATCATTTGTTAAAGGATTTAAATTCCTTCCCCGTGAGTCTAGGGTGTCATTTATGCTTTATGATAATCCATTTACCATATCACTAGAGAATTTTTCTTACCACTGCAAACTCCCGTTCTGGGTTTGCTTGACGAACCGCTAAAGGCTGAGTATCAAACATTCTTGACTAGTCTCTGCTGCAGTGAGACGAGGGGAGTGACACAAGGTAGAATAAAGAGCATTCATTTTCCCGCAGTTCAGTACTTTGCATTATTTAATGGGAAATGTATAGTAGTCAAGCAAGACTGTAGTACGCTTTGTGCTCCAGACTTGAGCCTCATGCACACCGCTCTCACTGGTGAAAGGATTTATAACCTTGGAGCAACCACTACCAAAAAAATACACTGCCGTGATGATACGTGTTTGTCATAGTAGGTCATGTTTTCTGTCATGCAAGTAAATCCATGACGATTTTATGACAGAATCAAGATAGTCATACCTGTGTTGTCGTAGAAGTGTTCCATGACACTACCAAAATTATCATCACGGAAGTGTCCACTTCCATGACGATAAATCGCGCGTCATAGAAGTGCTTTCGTCAAGGTTGACCGACACGTGGCATCCACCGTAACGTGCCGTTGTTAAGCTATCGGGTCCAGTTTTGGATTCGATAACCCGCTAACAGCCCGGACCAACGAGGATTTTCCACGCGTAAAATTCTCATTGGCCGGAGGAAACACGTGTTGGCTCACCATTGAGATAGATGTTATCCATTCATTGGACAGGAGGCGCCTATGATACGTCGACATGTGGCACGGCCCAACAGAGGCCCATTTCGGTGAAAAGGCTGGCTCGTTTGACTTGGTCAAAATGTAACGGCCCGGCCCACGGAAAGCCTGTTAACGGCATGTTCGTATATAGCCCATTTACGGCTCACGGCCCGATACGGCCTATCAGAATTAAGCCTAGTACCTTCATCTGGGCCGTCCAATATGATTCCAGCCCATTGTAACTTCCGGCCCATGTATCACCCATGATGTCTTTCGGCCCATACAAGGCCATTTGTAACTGTTGGCCCATTAAGGGCCCTTGGTGAATCTAGCCCGCAATGAACAGTGTACCACTTTATACCCATTAAAGGCCCATTATTCCATTGGGACATTTCCAACCTGTGTTATCTTTCGGCCTTCTCAGGGCCCATTTATTCTTGGCTCATTTCCAGCATCGGTTACTTACGGCCCGTTACTGGTCTTTTCTGTTTGTGGGCCAAATTCAGCCCGTGGTTACAATCGGTCCGTTTGCGGCCCGTTAATTCATTGCCGTTTTCATAGGGTCATCCAATGCGGCCGATTAACGACGGCCCATTATTCTTGGTCCACGAACGGACGATTCCAACTCTAGCCCGTTTAAGGCCCATAATGATGTCTGCTATTGGCCCATGTTTGGCCGATCGATCATACGGCCCGTAGAAGGCCCATTGATGCTACGACCCATAGAAGGCCCATTGTTTCTACAGCCCTAAGAAGGCCCATTGTTTCTACGGCCCGTAGGAGGCCCATGGTAACTACAATAAATATGTAGCCCATGGCTATTGTGGCCTAGTTTTAAAAAATAGGTTATTGCGGCCACTAGCAAACCGCGGAAAAAGAACTGCACTGACTAGAAGCAAACAAATAAACAAGACAAGAAGCAAATAAATAAGAAAGCAACTTACGCTAGGCTATCACGGCTATTACACATATTACATCCACTGGGCATCATTGTTCGCCACCAGTGCAAATATAGGGAACAAAGCAGCATATCATATACACTGGTTCTCAAAGTTGGCGAGCAGTGTAAATAAACGCTGCAGCAAAATAAGTCCAGAACCGAAACCACTTCAGAAGAGCTCAAGAAACAATATCCTGGGTACCCATAATGCTGGCAAGATGCTTAGCAAGCTTATTAACTTCTCTTGTTTGGCGCGTAAATGCTCCAGCACTTGCTGTTGCACAAGAAAGTATGCATCTAAATTCTGCAGGGACTTCCTCAGCCCTTCAGCTTCTTGCTGTCGGATGTCGGGTTCCGTCAAAACCCTTAAGGTTCGAACTCTGGGGTGCGTGCGAAGATCTTCCCCCTACCGATCCACGTCCCAACGCCTCGCTGTGAATCTAAGCTACATGGTGAACACAAGGGACACAAGGTTTATACTAGTTCGGACCACCGCTGTGGTGTAATACCCTACTCTAGTTTGTGGTGTGGTGGATTGCCTCAGGGGCTGATGATGAACAGTACAGAGGAAGAATGGCCTCGCGAGAGGTGTTCTTGAGCTGGTGCGGTGTTCTGCTTGGGAAGGATTCGATCCCAGATGGATGAGATGATCTCTCATCTACTATGGTGACTAGCGCTATATACAGAGGCCCTGGTCCTCTTCCCAAATATTGAGCGGGAAGGAAGTCAACAACGGCCATTTTGAAGGGGAATAGCCAGTACAAGTTATCCTGACTAAAGTTGGTCTTCGACTGCCAAAGGCACTAGCGATGACGCCGTCTTGGGCTCCACGGTGACCTCCGTCCTACCGCTCTTCTGGTCTTGGTCTCGTTGCACCGAAATGGTAATCTTTGCTTGGTGCCTTGGTACTCCATGCCTGCGCTTGCCCCCTTTGCACCAAAGAGAAAACGAGGACACTGCGCAGGCTGGCGCCCGCCTGGCCTTGATCGTCATGGCTTACGTCATGAGCACATCACGAGGCACCCCTGCCTTGATCTCTCCGCCGCCTCGCGAGCCTGCCTGGTGAGGCCGTCCCTGAGGAAGCCTTGCATCGTCCGCCCCGCGAGGCTTGGCCCCTTGCGAGGGTCTTGAGCTTGGGTAGATGTAGACGGGCCGTACTGGGCCTCTGCTTGAGCCACGCCACAGGCCGCAGGCAGGCAAGTCTGGGGACCCTCGTTCCCAGAACACCGATAGTAGCCCCCGGGCCCAAGGTCCGCTCGGAATTGCCTTAGCAGTGAAGCAAAAGGGCAAGTGCGGAGCGCCACGGGCCCAACAGCCTGCGGCCTTGGTCGCCGCGTGGCAGTTGATCGGACGTGGGCGTCTCTGCTTCCCCACGCTGCCTCGGCAACTGCCTGATTTGACAAGTCCCTGCTGCATGCAAAAAGGGTCATGATTACCTGCGATCGTGGAGGTCCCCGCTGCACATCTCCGTTCCCCCTTCTGCTCCTTCTTCCTCCTTGCTCCAGTCGCCTGCTGTGTCCCATGGCGCCGACGAAGAGGTTCTCGGCCACGGAGAAGGGGAAAGCTTGCCGAGAAGGGCCCGAGGTCGCCCCCGCAAGTACCCCGCGACTCCTGCGGTGGCTCCTCGTGGTCGTGGTGGTGGTCCTTCGCGCGGTGACAGCCGCCCGGTGGGTGAGGTGCTGCCGGAGTTTGTCGTGTGGTCGGTGGATCCGGCCGGCAACTGGCTCCAGCTTCCCCGCTTCTTCGCCAGCGAACTCCTGCCTGGCGCTCCTGGTGGCCTCTGGCTTCAATCAGACGGCTGCTGCAGCAGGGCTTCCTGGGTCTCGACGGAGATCCCTACATGAGGTGACAGCAGGGCTTCCTTAGCCCGTGGCTGGCAGACATTTGCCCGTGCGCGCGGCCTGGGCCAGCGGTGCACCCTGCACTTCAAGTTTGACGGTGACTCGGCCCTCTACATGAGGGTGCTCGGGGAAGACGACCTCCGTGTGAGGTGCTGCCCTGAAGACGATGACGGCGACCAGGTGCTGGGACTTGGCAACGGCCGCAACGAGGACGAAGGCGTGCCCGCTCCTGGTGGCGCCCGCAGCTTGCCAAGCTTTAGCGGCTCCCCCTCTGGTGATAGTTCCTCCAGCGGTGGCCGCGATCAACCACCGCGCTGCCGCGCATGCTTCGAGGTTGTAGCGGGTTGTCCCGCCGTCGTTCCTCGGTGAAGCGCGAGAAGGAGTCTGACTGAGCTCGGGAGGGCGGTGTGAATCCCCCCTCACGAGCCGTCACCGGGCATGCCGTGTTTATTTTGTTTACCTCCTTTTCCTGCATTGAGAGAGAGAGAGAAGCATGGAGCCCCGTGGGGCGAGCTGGACTACTGCCCTTAATTATTATGCTATTTCTATTATTCCCATGCTGTGTTGTGGTGTTGCGGCTATGTAACTGCGCGTAGGAACAACTTAGCTTAGGGGGTTTACTGCAGTTTCCGCCTAACGAGGTACTTGCTTGAGGCCTCGCCGAGCGTCTTAGGGTCTGTAAAATCAGTCGGGAGAATAGATTTCAAACCTTTGTCGCGTGGGTGACCAGCCTAGGTCCGGAGTTTCGTGTTGCGATGCCCGTGGGGCATGGACTGGAAGGGTTACTCCTGCTGCGAACTCGAGTGAGGGAGCCTCATGAAATCAGGAGAAAAAGGGATCACGAGGCCACCCGTGTGGCCCCCTCGTGAGGCTAGCGAGAAGGAGAATGTCACATCCCTAGTTCTGGTATGACCTAGACTAGTTAGTCAATTGTGCATCATGTTTAAATTTCATTTAAATTTGAAAAGAGGATTTGTGAAACCCTCAGAATCATTTCTAGAAATGACCCAAATAAAAATTGCTCCAAAAGGGTCCAAGAAAATGCTCATGTTTCTCTCTGAAAATATTGGACAGAGATAAAAATCAAACCAATATTTTTAGGAGCTCATAAGTATTTATTTTGGGCATTTGGAATTAATGCAGTAAATATTTGCTTTGGATATATATTGTTATATATATATATATATATATATATATATATAATATTGTCCAAAAATTATGCTAGTTGATGAGGAGCTCTAGTATAATGCCACTAGCTCCTGCAAAAATTGGCATAAGTAAATAAAATGACTTAGTGTTTAAAATTAAATCAAAACAAATTACAGAAAACAAAAATAGAAAAACAAATGTGAAAAACCCTACCTGGACTTACCTGCGGCCTAGCACTGTGCGTCCTGGCCTGGCCCAGAGTCCCAGCAGGCCTGCCCAGCCAATAGGCACTGCCAGTCGTCGTCTCCACCGCGCCAGGAGGACGCCGAGCACGCGCTCACCGCACGCGGCCACGCGCCAGGCCACCTCCTGCCTCCCTGCTTGCTCCGCGACTCCCTGCAGCGTCGCCACGTAGCCCCCCAACCTCTCTCGCACTCTCCCTCGCCCTCATCCCCTCCTCTGTCTCTCTCTCACGCGCACGGCCGAACGCCACCGCTGCCACCGGCCACTGTTGCCGCGCCCACAGCCATGGCCTCGCCTCCCCGACGCGCTCCACAGCTCCTCCGAGACCCCCTCTCCCTCCTCATCAAGCCACGCACCTCCGGACAGCCTCCATCGTCGCCACCGTCGTCTTCTTCATCGCCGGCCGCCGTAGATCTCCACCGCCCGCACGTCGCCGTCCGGCCATCCCTGAGCTCACCGTCGACGCCATCGAGTCCGCCGTGAGCACCTGCATCGATTCCCTCTTCTCCCCTGCCTCCCCGCGCTCTGTAGCCTTGCGCCCTCTCGAGCCGAGCTCCGGCCGCCGCCACGAGCCTCACTCCCGCAAGCTCCGCCGCCCCCGTAGCCTCCCGTCTGCTCCCCTGGATGCAGATGAGCCCGGGCTACGCCCCGGTGCCCTTAGCCGCCGCCCGCCGTGGCCTGTAACACGGACACCGCCGCGTCCTAAAGTCGCCGCCGCCGACCTCGCCGGCCTGACATGCGGGCCCTGTCGGCCAAGTGATTAGCTTAAGGCTAATCACCATCTAACTAACCCTGACATTGACAGTGGGCCCCTGCGCCCTAGTCTTTTAATTAGATTAGTAAACCCCCCTTGTTTAACACTGTGTCACTAACACGTGGACCCCACATGTAAAGTTTGACCTGGTCAGCACCATTGACTTGCTGACGCAGGCATGACGTCATGATGATGCAGTTATACATTTTCTGGATTTAAAATAAATCAAGAAATTCTAGAAAATGCTTTAAACTTCAAAAAATCATAGAAATTCAACCATAGCTCAGATTGAAATAATTTATATATGAAAAATTATCAGAAAAAACCAATCTTTCCATCTGTACTAGTTTCATGCATGGAAAACCAACTTATACATGCCGTATATGAGAAAACACATTATGGCATTTTAGAGACTTAATTTAGAGTTGCATTTGAACCCTTGGTTCAAATGGATCTCTTCCAAATAAAATGCTAGATGCATTAGCACAAAACAACATCACATCTACATGCCATGTTCATGCATCATATTGTTGCATATGCTTGTGTATTGATTGCCGACACCGTTCCTTCTTGATAGGTCCTGCTCCGGAGAGTGCTCCAAAGTACCTGTCTGAGGAGCTGTGCCCCCTTGTTGATCTACCAGGCAAGCAAACCCCCTTGTTCATTCCGATACAATCCAACTCTCTCGCTCCTGCTCTCAGTTATTGCATTAGGACAACAACGATTCACCTGCTACTTTGTGCTGCGGTAGTTGAACCCATTCCTCTGCATGACATGTCATTGCCACAGTAAATAGTTGAAACCCACTAGCATGTGTAGGAGTTGATTGAAGCCATTGTTGTGTTCCTACCATGCTATGCCTGCTATTGCTTAGAGTTGTGTCAGGTCTGATTCATTGGGAATGAATTGGAGTGTTACGATATGTTCTAATGCTGAGAGTGAAGTGTGTGAACACGATTTGGTAAAGGTAGCGGTGAGAGGCCATGTAGGAGTACATGGTGGGTTGTCTCACTGGAACCGTCCTTAAGCACTGAGTTCTATGTATGTTGTCCAATGACTCGATACTACCACACATTGGGTTCCGATAACTCGGCCCCTCTCGACTTATTAACCAACTTGATCTCTGTCCAGGAGTCGCAACTAGTTTCTGGTGTTTGTAGGTAGTGCTATTTTTCTACCAAGTGGCACCCGGCAGGGTGGATTTGGGACAGACTAGGCACATGTGGCCTGGTGTGCCGAGTGGCACACGGATGGTGGGCTCGGGAACCCTGCACACATCGTTTGGGGCCGTGAGCGACACATCGGCTGGATCTCCTTGCGGATGGAACCCGAATAGGCGATAAACCTGGACTAGAGTCTTGTGTGGTTAGTCAGGTTGTAGCCGACACCCTCGCCAGGCTTCCGCTTGAAGGTTGCCAAGATACATGATGTGTACATGGTGGTAAGTGGCGAGAGCGTGTGTGAAGAAGTACACCCCTGCAGGGTTAACATGATCTATTCGAATAGCCGGGTCCACGGTTATGGACTTCTTGGATGCTTACATGGTACATAGACAACTTGAAGTGGATACTCTAAAATGCTCAAGACAAGTGTGAGTGCTATGGATGGCCTTCTCGTCGGGAGAGGGGGATGAGTCCATAGTAGTGTATTGTGTGGTGATTAGTGGACTCGTGTGCGCCATATCACCTCAAAGAAGTTCTGGTAGTCGTAGAACAGGATAGCCACAGAGTCAAAGCTGGCTTGCTGCAACTAAACCCCACATTACCTTCTTGATACAAATGCATGTATGATAGGATCTGATGTAAGTCTTGTTGAGTACCCTTGTACTCATGTTGCTTTATTTACGTTTTTGCAGCGGAGACATTGGTCTTACTAGTGTTCTCGTGGGCTTCGACAAGCAGCTTGTACCTCAGCTACAATCTTGATCGTATGTTGTAGATAGTCAGGCTCTTCAGCCTTTTTCATTTGTAGATGTCTGTACTCAGACATGTAATGCTTCTGCTTGTTGCTTGTGTGCTCTGAATGTTGGGTCATGTGACCCCTGCCTGTAATAATGCTATGATGGCTCTTCTGAGCCTTTATCTATATGAGTTGTTGAGTTATGCTATGATGCCATGTTGTACAACACATACTTGCATGTTATTCGTACGTGTAATGTGTATTGCTATGTGTGGGATCTGACTATCTAGTTGTTTATCCTTAGTAGCCTCTCTTACCGGGAAATGTCTCCTAGTGCTTCCACTGAGCCCTGGTAGCTTGCTACTGCTCCGGAACACTTAGGCTGGCCAACATGTGTCCTTCTTCGTTCATGTGTCTGTCCCTTCGGGGAATGTCACGCGGTGTCTACCGGAGTCATGTTAGCCTGCTACAGCCCGGTTTACCGGAGTCCTGCTAGCCCAGTTGCTACAGCCCGGATTCACTCGCTGATGACCGACACGTTCGTTGTTGGGTCATGTATGCCTGTCCCTGTAAGTTAGTGCCACTTTGGGTTCACGACTAGCCATGTCAGCCCGGGTTCTCTGTCATATGGATGCTAGCGACACTATCATATACGTGTGCCAAAAGGCGCAGACGGTCCCGGGCATGGTAAGGCGACACCCATGGGAATACCGTGCGTGAGGCCAGAAAGTGATATGAGGTGTTACATGCTAGATCGATGTGACTTAGGATCGGGGTCCTGACAGCTTTGGTATCAGAGCCTGACTGCCTGTAGGATTACCAAGCCAAACTGGTCGAAGTTGAGTCTAGAAATTCTTTAGTTACGTAAGGGAATTGATTGTGGGAAGGAACGTAAGGCTCTTTTTACTCCTTATACCTCATGGCCTTCTAATCTGAGTCATCCTACCTTTCCTACGGGGTTAAGGAACTAGGCATTCTCTTTTGTCTATCAGGATCACATGTTACTACTCCGTTGTCCCATAGGATTGGTTGATCAGAGTCATACCCCAGTTTTCAAGTACTTTCGGTGTAACCTATTCAGTATGGTCTCAGAACCTTGAGTGATGATGTTGAGTATGTTACTACCCCATTTTAGCAGGATGTCTCATTCTGAGCATTTTACTACCGTTATGCTGCCGGAATTGTCCTAGGAGTTTGAGAGATACTAATCTCCTTGTCCTACATTCTATAGCTTATAGTTGATGCTGATTCTGTCCTTGGTTTCGTTTCTCAGGATGTCATCAGTTAAGCGAAGTTCTGTTGCTCGTAGCCAGAACCACGGAGATGGTAGGGATGAGGATCCTCCCGATCAATCTTCGTTGACAGAGTTCATGTTAGATATGGAGAGGAACAAGCGTGAGTCTAACCGCTTGTTGGCACGTATCGAGGAGAACACCTCTCATCAGTTCAAAGGGTCTGCAACCATTCATGACTTCATTCGCTTGCACCCACCCACCTTTCATCATTCTATTGAGCCACTCGATGCAGATGACTGGCTCCGTAGCATCACTCATAAGCTGCGTTCCGCGAACGTAGCTGAAGATGACAAGGTCACCTATTCCACATACCACCTGGAAGGTCCTGCTAGTCTTTGGTGGCAGAACTATGAGGCTATGCTTCCAGCTGGCCAGATTCCTACTTGGAGGGATTTCATTGAGGCTTTTCGCGAGCATCACATTCCCTAGGCCCTCCTTGATTGCAAGAGAGAAGAGTTCTGTAGCTTCACCCAGAGTAAGATGGCTGTTGATGCTTACAACAGAGAGTTTGAGAACCTTGCTCGCTATGCATCAGAAGAGGTGTCCACGGACGCCAAGAAGCAGGCTAGGTTGAGGAAGGGTCTCAACCCCAAGTTGCGTCGTGATCTCCACTTGCATCATTGTGATACATTCCAAGCTCTTGGGAACAAGGCCATTAATGCAGAGACAGCTCAGCTCACTTACGAGGAGTCTCGTAAGCACACCCATGATTTGGGATCCTCCTCTGGTTCTGGTTCTCAGAAGCGTCGGATTTGGATTCCAAACTCCGCTCTTCCTTCCGGATATGCACCAAGGCCATCTCATGTGGTGCCTCACCCAGCTCAGTCATATGCTCCACCCAGGCCTACTGGTAGACCGCTTGTCAGTGCGGGTCCACGTCCAACTTCAGGGACTTGCTTCACATGCGGGAAGCCAGGACACTATGCACGTGACTGCTCTCAGACTAGTTATGCTCCACCCCAGCCCGAGAAGCCTATTGGCTGTGTTAAGCCATCAAGCAAGATGATTAGTGCCAAGCCAGCTCACACTAAACGTGGACGTGTGCATCACGTCTCAGCTAAAGACGCTCATGATGATCCGGATGTCGTTCTTGGTACACTCCTTGTCAATTGTCATCCAGCATCGGTTCTGTTCGATACTGGAGCATCTCATTCTTTCATTTCTGAAGGCTATGCTCGTTTGCACGACATGTCATTTTGTGATATGCCAACTCCGCTTGAAATCCAAACCCGAGGGTCTAGATGGCAAACCACCAGAATCAGCTATGGTAATGAAATCCATGTTGATAGACTTGTATTTCTTGCATCACTTGTAGCCCTCAAGTCCTCAGATATTAACATCATCTTGAGTATGGACTGGATGACAGCTCATCATGCCAAGATTGATTGTTACACTAGATCTGTTCAGCTTACATACCCATCTGGCAAGGTAGTGACTGTCTCCACTAGAGTTACAAAGCGCCAACTCTATTCTCTTAATGCCAACCCTCTTCCAGACCTTGATGATATCCCGGTAGTCCGTGACTTTCCGGATGTCTTTCCAGAGGAACTGCCAGGTGTTCCACCTGACAGAGATGTAGAGTTCATCATAGATCTTATCCCAGGAACCGCTCCAATCTCTAGGAGACCTTACAAGATGGCACCCTTAGAACTAGCCGAGCTTAAGAAACAACTTGATGAGTCCTTGCAAAAGGGTTTCATCCGTCCTAGTTCTTCTCCTTGGGCTTGCCCCGTCCTCTTCGTCAAGAAGAAGGATGGTACAGACCGGATGGTTGTAGATTATCGTCCCGTTAATTTGGTCACGATAAAGAACAAGTATCCGCTCCCCAGGATCAACGACCTGTATGATCAGCTCGCTGGATCCTCAGTCTTCTCCAAGATGGATTTGAGGTTAGGATACCACCAAATCAAGATCAGAAATGGGGACATTCCCAAGACGGCCTTTGTCACTCGTTATGGTCAGTACGAGTACACCGTCATGTCCTTTGGTTTAACCAATGCTCTAGCCACATTCTCCCGCTTGATGAACTCGATCTTCATGGAGTACTTAGATAAATTCGTCGTGGTTTATCTCGATGATATTCTTATTTACTCGAAGAACGAGGAAGAGCATGCCGAACATCTTAGACTTGTGCTAGAAAAACTCAGAGAGCACCGCCTTTATGCCAAGTTCTCCAAGTGCGAATTTTGGTTGCCAGAAGTGACCTACCTAGGCCACGTAATCTCTGGTTAGGGCATTGCTGTCAATCCCGAGAGAGTTAAGGCCGTTCTCGATTGGACTCCACCCGAAACCGTTAAGCAAGTTAGGAGTTTCCTTGGTCTAGCCAGCTATTGTCGCTGCTTTGTTGAAAACTTCTCCAAAGTAGCTAAACCCCTCACGGAACTTCTCAAGAAGGATAAAAAGTTCGAGTGGTCCCCAGAGTGTGAGTACAGTTTTCAGGAATTGAAAAGACGCCTGACTTCTAGTCCCATACTTGTGCCACCGGATTTCACTAAAGACTTTGTTATCTACTGCGATGCCTTACGACAGGGACTAGGTTGCATTCTTATGCAGGATCGTCATGTGATTGCCTATGCATCTCGACAGTTGCATCCACATGAGGAGAATTATCCTACACATGATCTAGAGCTTGCAGCCGTAGTCTATGCACTCAAGACCTGGCGACATTACCTTCTTGGTAAACGTTGCGAGATCTACACCGATCACCAGAGTCTCAAGTATATCTTCACCCAACCAGATTTGAACCTTAGGCAATGCCGTTGGTTGGATTTAATCTCAGATAATGATCTAGGGATTACTTACACCCCAGGCAAAGCCAATGTCATGGCTGATGCACTAAGTCGTAAATCCTATTGCAACAATCTCATGTTGCAGCATGGCCAACCACTTCTCCATGAGGAATTCCGTAAGCTTAACCTTCACATTGCTCCTCACGGATTCCTTTCTACCTTGGTTGCGAAACCTACTATTGTGGATCATATCATAGAAGGCCAGAAGCATGATATGGGAATCTCCCGAATCAAGAAAAGTATCTCCAAGGGAGTAGCTAGTTGTTTCTCTATGGATGAACGAGGTGTTTTTTACTTTGGAAACTGCTTGGTGGTTCCCAAGAGTCAGTAGATGCAGCAATTGATTCTTAAGGAGACGCATGAATCTCCTCTCACGATTCATCCCGGTAGTACTAAGATGTATCAGGACCTACGCCAGAAGTTCTGGTGGACTAGGATGAAGAGAGAAATCATCGACTTCGTTGCTAATTGTGACGTTTGTCTTCGCGTTAAGGCAGAGCATCAAAGACCTGCTGGCACCCTTTAGCCTTTAGCTATTCCTGAGTGGAAATGGGATAAAGTTGGTATGGACTTCATCACCGGCTTTCCCAGGACCAAAAGAGGGAATAATGCTATCTTCGTAGTCATTGATCGTCTCTCCAAAGTGGCGCATTTCCTACCTGTTCGAGAGAATATCACCGGTAGTCAGCTCGCTGACTTATATATTTCTTGAATAGTATCACTTCATGGTGTTCCACTAGAGATCAATTCATACCGTGGCAGCCTTTTCACTTCTCATTTTTGGGAGAGTTTCCAGACTACCATGGGAACCCATCTTTCCTTCAGTACCACTTTCCACCCTCAGTCGGGTGGTCAGGTGGAAAGGGTCAACCAAATTCTCGAGGACATGCTTAGAGCTTGCGTTATCTCATTCGGAATGGATTGGGAGAAATGTCTTCCTTTCGCCGAGTTTGCTTATAACAATAGCTATCAATCCAGTCTCAAGAAAGCTCCTTTTGAGATTCTCTATGGACGAAGATGTCGAACACCCTTGAACTGGTCAGAAACCGGTGAAAGACAATTCTTTGGACCGGACATGATCCAGGAGGCAGAAGAGCAAGTTCGCATCATTCGTGAGAACTTGAAAACATCCCAGTCTCGTCAAAAGAGTCAGTATGATCGTCATCATAAGGATATGACTTATGAAGTTGGCGACAAAGCTTACCTTCGGGTCACTCCTTTGAAGGGTACCCATCGTTTCGGTATCAAGGTCAAGTTGGCTCCTCGTTACATCGGTCCTTTTCGCATTCTCGCTAAGCGAGGAGAGGTTGCCTACCAGTTGGAACTACCCCCACATCTTTCTCGAGTTCATGATGTCTTCCACGTCTCTCAACTCAGGCGTTGCTTCTTGGATCCTATCCGCGGAGTGGAACACGAAACGCTTGATCTCCAAGATAACCTCACATATCGAGAGTACCCAGTTCGCATTCTTGATCAAGCAGAGCGTGTCACTCGACGTCATAATATCAAGTTTCTCAAGGTTCAGTTGTCTCACCATTCCGAGAGAGAAGCTACTTGGGAGCGAGAAGATCGTCTTCGACTGGAGTACCCCGCTTTCTTTCCGTCGACCCCTGAATCTCGGGACGTGATTCTTTCAAGTGGGGGCGAGTTGTCACATCCCTAGTTCTGGTATGACCTAGACTAGTTAGTCAATTGTGCATCATGTTTAAATTTCATTTAAATTTGAAATGAGGATTTGTGAAACACTCAGAATCATTTCTAGAAATGACCCAAATAAAAATTGCTCCAAAAGGGTCCAAGAAAATGCTCATGTTTCTCTCTGAAAATATTGGACAGAGATAAAAATCGAACCAATATTTTTAGGAGCTCATAAGTATTTATTTTGGGCATTTGGAATTAATGCAGTAAATATTTGCTTTGGATATACATATATATAATATTGTCCAAAAATTATGCTAGTTGATGAGGAGCTCTGGTATAATGCCACTAGCTCCTGCAAAAATTGGCATAAGTAAATAAAATGATTTAGTGTTTAAAACTAAATCAAAACAAATTATAGAAAACAAAAATAGAAAAAAATGGGAAAAACCCTACCTGGACTTACCTGCGGCCTGGCACTGTGCGGCCTGACCTGGCCCAGAGGCCCAGCAGGCCCGCCCAGCCATCTGGCACTGCTAGTCGTCGTCTCCACCGCGCTAGGAGGACATCGAGCACGCGCTCACCGCACGCGGCCACGCGCCCGGCCACCTCCTGCCTCCCTGCTTGCTCCGCGACTCCCTGCAGCGTCACCACGTAGCCCCCCGACCTCTCTCTCACTCTCCCTCGCCCTCATCCCCTCCTCTGTCTCTCTCTCACGTGCACGGCCGAACGCCACCGCCGCCACCGGCCACTGTTGCCACGCCCACAGACACGGCCTCGCCTCCCTGATGCGCTCCACAGCTCCTACGAGACCCCATCTCCCTCCTCGTCGAGCCACGCAACTTCGGACGGCCTCCATTGTCGCCACCGTCGTCTTCTTGATCGCCCGCCGACGTAGATCTCCACCACCCGCATGTCGCCGTCCGGCCGTCCTCGAGCTCGCCGTCGACGCCGTCGAGTCCGCCGTGAGCCCCTGCATCGATTCCCCCTTCTCCCCTGCCTCCCCGCGCTCTGTAGCCTTGCGCCCGCTCGAGCCGAGTTCCGGCCGCCGCCGTGAGCCTCGCTACGGCGAGCTCCGCCGCCCCCGCAGCCTCCCGTCTGCTCCCCTGGATGCGGATGAGCCCGGGCTACGCCCCGGTGCCCTTAGCCGCTGCCCCCGTGGCCTGTAACACGGACGCCGCCGCGTCCTGAGGTTGTCACCGATGACCTCGCCGGCCTGACATGCGGGCCCTATCGGCCAGGTGATTAGCTTAAGGCTAATCACCATCTAACTAACCCTGACACTGACAGTGGGCCCCTGCACCCTAATCTTTTAATTAAATTAGTAAAAACCCCTTGTTTAACACTATGTCACTGACGTGTGGACCCCACACGTCAGGTTTGACCTGGTCAGCACCGTTGACCTGCTGACGCAGGCATGACGTCATGCTGACGCAATTATCCATTTTCTGGATTTAAAATAAATCAGGAAATTCCAGAAAATGCTTTAAACTTCAAAAAATCATAGAAATTCAACCGTAGCTCAGATTGAAATAATTTATATATGAAAAATTATCAAAAAAATTCATTCTTTCCATCTGTACTACTTTCAGGCATGGAAAACCAACTTATACATGCTGTATATGAGAAAACACATGATGGCATTTTAAGAGACTTAATTTAGAGTTGCATTTGAACCCTTGGTTCATATGGATCTCATCCAAATAAAATGCTAGATGCATTAGCACAAAATAGCATAACATCTACATGCCATGTTCATGCATCATATTGTTGCATATGCTTGTGTATTGATTGCCGACACCGTTCCTTCTCGATAGGTCCTGCTCCGGAGATTGCTCCAGAGTACCTGTCTGAGGAGCAGTGCCCCCTTGTTGATCTACCAGGCAAGCAAACCCCCTTGTTCATTTCGATACAATCCTACTCTCTGGCTCCTGCTCTCAATTATTGCATTAGGACAACAATGATTCATCTGCTACTTTGTGTTGTGGTAGTTGAACCCATTCCTCTACATGACCTGTCATTGCCACAGTAAATAGTTGAAACCCACTAGCATGTGTAGGAGTTGATTGAAGCCATTGTTGTGTTCCTACCATCCTATGCCTGCTATTGCTTAGAGTTGTGTCAGGTCTGATTCATTGGGAATGAATTGGAGTGTTATGATATGTTTTGATGCTGAGAGTGAAGTGTGTGAACACGATTTGGTAAAGGTAGCGATGAGAGGCCATGTAGGAGTACATGGTGGGTTGTCTCACTGGAACCATCCTTAAGCACCGAGTTCTATGTATGTTGTCCAATGACTCGATACTACCACACATTGGGTTCCGGTAACTCGGCCCCTCTCGACTTATTAACCAACTTGATATCTGTCCAGGAGTCGCAACTAGTTTCAGGTGTTTGTAGGTAGTGCTCTTTTTCTACCAAGTGGCACCCGGCTGGGTGGGCTTGGGACAGACTAGGCACACGTGGCCTAGTTTACCGAGTGGCACCCGGATGGTGGGCTCGGGGACCCTGCACACATCGTTTGGGGCCGTGAGCGACACCCCGGCCGGATCTCCTTGCGGATGGAACCCCAATAGGCGATAAACCTGGACTAGAGTCTTGTGTGGTTAGTCAGGTCGTGGCCGACACCCTCGCCAGGCTTCCGCTTGAAGGTTGCCGAGATACATGACGTGTACATGGCAGTAAGTGGCGAGAGCGTGTGTGAAGAAGTACACCCCTGCAAGGTTAACATGATCTATTCGAATAGCCGGGTCCGCGGTTATGGACTTCTTGGATGCTTACATGGTACATAGACAACTTGAAGTGGATACTCTAAAATGCTCAAGACAAGTGTGAGTGCTATGGATGGCCTTCTCGTCGGGAGAGGGGGATGAATCCATAGTAGTGTATTGTGTGGTGATTAGTGGACTCGTGTGCGCCATATCACCTCAAAGAAGTTCTGGTAGTCGTAGAACAGAATAGCCACAGAGTTAAAGCTGGCTTGCTACAACTAAACCCCACATTACCTTCTTGATACAAATGCATGTATGATAGGATCTGATGTAAGTCTTGCTGAGTACCTTTGTACTCATGTTGGTTTATTTACGTTTTTGCAGCGGAGACTTCGTTCTTTCTAGTGTTCTCGTGGGCTTCGACAAGTAGCTTGTACCTCAGCTACGATCTTGATCGGATGTTGTAGATAGTCAGGCTCTTCAGCCTTTTTCATTTGTAGATGTCTGTACTCAGACATGTAATGCTTCCGCTTGTTGCTTGTTTGCTCTGAATGTTGGGTCATGTGGCCCCTGCCTGTAATAATGCTATGATGGCTCTTCTGAGCCTTTATCGATATGAGTTGTTCAGTTATGCTGTGATGCCATGTTCTACAGCACATACATGCATGTTATGAGTACGTGTAATGTGTATTGCTATGTGTGGGATCTGACTATCTAGTTGTTTATCCTTAGTAGCCTCTCTTACTGGGAAATGTCTCCTAGTGCTTCCACTGAGCCCATGTAGCTTGCTACTGCTCCGGAACACTTAGGCTGGCCGGCATGTGTCCTTCTTCATTCCTGTGTCTGTCCCTTCGGGGAAATGTCACGAGGTGTCTACCGGAGTCCTGTTAGCCTGCTACAGCCCGGTTTATCGGAGTCCTGCTAGCCCAGTTTCTATAGCCCGGATTCACTCGCTGATGACCGACACGTTCGTTGTTGGGTCATGTATGCCTATCCCTGTAAGTTAGTGCCACTTTGGGTTCACGACTGGCCATGTCAGCCCGGGTTCTCTGTCATATGGATGCTAGCGACACTATCATATACGTGTGCCAAAAGGCGCAAACGGTCCCGGGCATGGTAAGGCGACACCCGTGGGAATACCGTGCGTGAGGCCGCAAAGTGATATGAGGTGTTACATGCTAGATCGATGTGACTTAGGATCGGGGTCCTGACAGAGAACGGGCCGAGTGAAAGCCAGAGATAGAGAACAAGGGCAGGGGACGGCAAATAACACTAGAAGCAACTCCAATAAAAGTTCAAATGAGGGAGAACAAGCCAACTGCGGAAAGCAAATGAAAAGCCGCGTCCGGCACCTAGTCTAGTCTTCGACGTCTTCTCACCAGCATGGAGCTAAGTGCTGCCACTGGGCGTGGGCGGGAGCCCCCGAGGCCCAAGTGCGGCACTCCGGAGATTTTGGGGCGTGTACAGCCCAAACTCATTATTACGTGAGACTGTCACGGGCGGTGAGCTTCACATGCACCGGGCCTTTCTTGGGGAGGCGCGCTTTACAGGCACCGGGCCTTCTTTACAGGTACTGGGCCTTACTTCATAGTCACTGGGCCTTCTTTATAGGCACTGGGCCATACTTCAAGGGTAGAACCTCCGGAGGTCCTGAATGTTCCACGCGTTCGGGATGGGCACCCCTTCCTGGGTCTCCAAGCACGCGACGCGAGGTCTGGAAACATGAGCAACCTTCAACAAGCCCTCCCACATGTGCGTGAGCTTGTGCAGCCCTTCCCTAGAGAGCACCCGCCTGAGCACGAGGTCACCTACCACGAGAGTCCTGGGGCGGATGTTGCGGCAGTGGTACAACTTGACTGCAGAGCCAGCCGAGATGGTGCGGACAGCTTCCACCTCTGCCCACTTGGTGAACTTGTCAATGGCGACGTAGAGGTAGCGATAGCCCCCTGGCGCCCGAGGAAACAGGCCCAAGATATCTAGTCCCCAGACTACGAACGACCATGAGAGTGGGATGGTCTGCAGGCCCTGTGCTGGCTGATGATCTGCTTGGCGTGGAATTGATAGGCTTCGCAAGCCTTCACCAGCTCGATCGCATCATTGAGTGCTGTAGTCCAATAAAACCCGTTGCGGAACACCTTGCCGATGAGGGTCCGTGATGGCGATTGCTGTCCACAGTCTCCGTCGTGAATGTCTGCCAGCAATTCCTTCCCCTGTTCCCTGGAGATGCAACGCAGGGAAACACCGTTCCGCTGCTTCCGGTAAAGCTCTCCATCCTGGATGTAGTAAGCCGTGGCCTGCAGGGCCACGCGTTCCGCATCCTCTTCTTTCTCTGGCAGAGTCCCTTGCATCAGGTAATCCTTGAGCTCTGCCATCCAGCATCCCTCTTGAGGCTCCAGCGCCAGGAGCAATCGTGCTCCTGAGGTCGGGCCACAGGCCGGAGCTCCTGAGGCAAGCGGTTGAGGGAGTTCCTCTTGAGGTTGCGCTGTGCTTGACAATGATGGTGCTGCTGAGGGCTTGAAGAGCCGTTCCTCAAAAACGCCAGGCTCCTAAGGCAGCCGCCTTGATGCCCGCTTGGTGATGTCATCAGCCTCCTAGTTGGTACCGCGGGGCACATGCTGCAGCTCTAGCCCCAAAAACTGCTTTTCCATATTGCGCACCTCTGCAAGATATGCCTCCATGTGCTCGTCCTTGGGCTCGTACACTTTGTTGGAGAAGTTGACGAGGAGTAGTGAGTCACCCTTGATGATGAGGCGCTTCACCCCCAGAGTGGCCGCGGCCTTTTAGCCTTCTATGAGGCCTTCGTATTCTGCTATATTGTTGGAAACCTTCTCGCCCTGCTGGAAACAGAGCTGCACGGCGTAATAGAGCTTGTCCTGAGTGGGGGATATAAGCACAGCGCCAGCCCCCGCGCCATGCCGCGAGAATGCTCCGTCGAAGTGCATAACCCAGCCATCTGGTGCCCCGGTGCCTCTGTCCATTCTGCCACAAAATCTGCAAGTGCGGCTCCCTTGGCGACTCTGATCATGCTGAATTCCAACTGAAACGCTTGTAGTTTGATGCCCCATTCAGCGACCCTTCCAGCGGAGTTAGGACTCCTGAGCACCCTCTCCAGTGGGTAGGCTGAGACGACCTTGATGGGGTGACCTTGGAAGTAGTGTCGCAGCTTCCACGAGGCCACCAATAGCGCGAGCAAGAGCTTCTGGGGCATGGGGTACCGTGCCCTTGCATCCCGCAGCACCGTGCTGACGAAATACACAGGATGCTCAATGAGGGTGGGCGCGCCGACGGAGCCCGCACCCTCCAGAGAGTTGAGCGCCTCCTGAGACGTTGGAGCCCCGGCTCCTGACTGCTTGGCGGGGTCCCCCCAGCCCTGGGGGCGTCTTCCCGCCGAGGCTGGTCCTTATCTGCTAAGGTCGTGGCCCTCGCGAGGCATTCCTGGCTTTGAGCTGCCGCGGTCGGGGTTGCGGCCGATGCGGCCTTGACCCGGCGCTCCTCCCGAACCGCCACCAGAGCTGCGCTGGCGGAGTAGGGTGTGGCTGCGAGGTAGAGCACCAGGGGCTCCTGAGGGCATGGAGCCACCATCACCGGAGGGCTGGTCAGGTACTTCTTGAGATCTTGGAACGATTCGTCAGCCTCTTGTGTCCATTCGAACTGGCCCTTCTTCTTCATCAGCTTAAAGAGGGGCAGGGCCTGCTCCCCCAGCTTGGAGATGAAGCGCCCTAACGCAGTAACGCACCCGGTGAGCTTCTGCAATTCCCTGAGTGTCTGCGGCGGACTCATGTCTTCAATTGCATTGACCTTCTCTGGGTTGGCCTCGATCCCTCTGTGGGACATGAGGAAGCCCAGAAGCTTGCCAGAGGGAACACCAAACACACACTTCTCTGGGTTGAGCCGCAGGTCCACTTCACGAACGCTCATGAAGGTTTCTTCCAGGTCCTATATCAGGGTCTTTGCCTCTCGAGACTTCACCACAATGTCGTCGACATAGGCCTCGGCGTTTCTCCCGAGCTGTCGGCCCAAGGCGATATGCATCAGTCGCTGAAAGGTTGCGCCCGCGTTGCGCAACCCGAATGGCATGCAGGTGTAGCAGTACACCCCGCACAGGGTCAGGAAGGCCGTCTTCTCCACGTCCTCTATCGCCATCTTGATTTGGTGATAGCCCGAGAAGACATCCAGGAAGCACAATAGATCGCACTCAGCGGTGGAGTCGACGATTTGGTCGATGCGGGGGAGCGGGAACGAATCTTGAGGGCAGGCCTTGTTGAGGTTGGTGAAGTTGACGCACATGCGCTCCTTTCCTCCCTTCTTCGGCACAATAACAGGGTTTGCTAGCCACTCAGGGTAGCGAACCTCATGAATGACACCTGCGGCCTCTAGCTTGCGGGTTTCTTGGACCATGAAGGCCTGCTTTTTTGTGGACTACCACCTTGCTTTCTACTTCACGGGGCGCACATTGGGGCACACACTCAGGTGATGCTCGATCACCTGCCTTGGGACCCCCGCTAGCTGCTTGGGTCCCACGCGAACACCTCCTTGTTTGCGCGCAGGAATTTCACCAGAGCCTCCTCCTGGTCGGGGTCGAGATTGGCGCTTATGGTGAAGGTGGCGCCAGAGGATCCGTCCTCATCAACTGGTACCTGCTTAGTCTCCACCTTGTCCTGGGGGAACAACTGCTTCTTCTTGGTTGGCGCAGCCCCCTTGGCCTTGGGGGTGTCGACGCTGGCAGGCTGCACCACTACGGCTTTCTTGAAGGTGAGCTTGAGCGCCTGCAGAGCGTCTTTCGCATCTCCAGCTATGGTGAGGACGCCGCTGCACCCGAGCATCTTCATGAGGTTGTAGGCCGGGTGAGTCGCTGCCATGAACTGGGCCAATGCAGGGTAGCCGAGGATGGCGTTGTACAGGAGGCCGATGCGGGCGATGTCGAAGTCGACCAGCTCCGTGCGGAAGTTGTCGTGGGTGCCAAAGGTCACCGGTAAGCGGATGTGCCGCAGGGAGCCTGTGGGACTGCCTCCGACGCCCGAGAAAGTCTTGCTGGGTCGGAGACGTTCCAGCGGCACATGGAGAAGGCTGAAGGCCTCCACAGCGAGCATGTTGAGGCCAGCACCGCCGTCGATGAGGGTACTGGTGACAGCCACCTGGCAGATGGTGGGCATGCACAGGATCGGGAGCGCACCCGAGCTGGTGGTGTTGGCGGGGTGATCGTCCAAGATGAAGGTCAAGTCGGGCTTGGGTGCCACCCAAACCGGAGGGGCTTCATAGCATGTGAGGACAGCACCGATCTGACGGACGAATGGCTTGACGTGGTGGCTCGAGGGTGGCGCCTGAGAGCAGCCCAAGAGGGCTGCGACGACTAGTGGCGCCGGCGCAGCGTATAGTGGGCGAGGAAGAGGTTGCACAGCTCCTCCCAAGAGGCCACAGAAGCCGTTGGCAGGTGGAGCAGCCACATGCGTGGAACGCTGGTGAGGGCCATGATAAACCAGTTAGCCATGACCCTGTCATCGCCCCCGGCCTTGAGTACGGCCTCCTCATATGCCAACAGGAAAGCTAGCGGATCAGCCGCGCTGTTGTAGTGCGACGGCATCTCCGGCTTGAACTTGTTCGACCACTGCACCTGTCACAAGGCGGGGGCCAAGGCTCGGAGCCCCCTGGCCCTAGTGCCGGTGTCGGCAGCTGGAGCGGGCAGCGCGTTGTCCTCCATGAGAGCGAAGCGCAGTGTTAATGGAGAGCGGGTCGACGGAAGGGAGAGCTCCGGCGCACCCTTACCCGGCGCACCAAATGTCGGATGTCGGGTTCCGGCAAAAGCCTTAAGGTTTGAACTTTGGGGTGCGTGTCGGTGTCAAAACCGGCGGATCTCGGGTAGGGGGTCCCGAACTGTGCGTCTAAGGCCAATGGTAATAGGAGGCGGGGGACACGATGTTTACCCAGGTTCGGCCCCTCTCGACGGAGGTAATACCCTACTTCCTGCTTGATTGATCTTGATGATATGAGTACTACAAGAGTTGATCTACCACAAGATCATAGAGGATAAACCCTAGAAGCTAGCCTATGATTATGATTGTTCTTGTCCTACGGACTAAACCCTCCGGTTTATAGGGACACTAGAGGGGGCTAGGGTTACACAGAGTCTGTTATAGAGAAGGAGATCTACATATCCAAATTGCCAAGCTTGCCTTCCACGCAAAGGAGAGTCCCATCCAGACACGGGACGAAGTCTTCAATCTTGTATCTTCATAGTACAACAGTCCGGCCAAAGTATATAGTCCGGCTGTCGGAGGACCCCTTAATCCCGGACTCCCTCAGTAGCCCCGCCCCTGAACCAGGCTTCAATGACGATGAGTCCGGCGCGCAGATTGTCTTCGGCATTGCAGGGCGGGTTCTTCAGCAAATTCTCCAGAGTACCTGCATAATGAGTAGTGTCAGACTTTCCATTAATGTGGCACTCCTCGGCTTCTGTGCTTTAATAATGGCTGTCTCCACGTGTTGAGCGAATGCGAGAAGTCGGGGCATTTTTACATTTGCCACAATGACCATGCAAGTAAATCATCTATTTAAAGAGACGGGGATTCTCAGATCCAAACCACACCATTCTCCCCCAGCGAGTATTCATCAAAACGCGCCCGGAAGAAGCCATCCCATCATGGCCGGCCATTGTTGCTCCTTCTCTCGCTCCCGTAGCACTAGGCCAGGCGATTGGGAGAAATGTACTTACCCCCATAGCCGACTAGTAGAGTTGCAGACCTAGGGGTTTCTCCCGCCTACGTACATGGTCCCCGTCCGAGCTGGAGTAGCCACTTATAACGGCGGGGAGCAAGTGGAGAGTTCTCCAAACCCATCCAAGGGGGAGAGGGTATGATTTGTCCCCTATTTGCTGAAGGACTCGCATTTCCAATCCATCCTTTCCTCCGCGGGCTCCTGGAGTTCTACGATCTCTAGCTGCATAACTTTACCCCAGCCTCCATACTGGATATCGCAGGCTACGTCGCCTTCTGCGAGCTATTTCTGGGTTGCGAAGCTCATTTCGAGCTATGGAAGAGGCTATTATATCTCATACCCCGCACTCAGGAGGGGTCGGTATATCAAGTGGGCGGAGCCGAAATATGGCGCATCGCCGGGACCGGATACCTGTCCAGTACCCCGAAGAAGACATCCGAAGACTGGCCTTCGGAATGGTTCTACATGGAGGACGTCCCTCTTCCGGACCCTATTTGAAAGGGCCTTCCCGAGTTTGTAAATGCCCCATTGAAGAAATGGCACAGCTGGCGCCCCCGGAGCCCCTAGGAGGATAAGAGAGAGATCCTTTTCCTGATGGACAGGATAAAGACGCTGGCCAAATCAGGCCTGACAATAATTGAGGTCATGTAAATATGTATAATGCGGGGAGTGCAGCCAATTCAATAGGGGGAAACCCATGTGGCACTTCAATGGAGAAGATGATGCCACCCGCTGCGGCCGTAAAGGCCCGGACTCCGCCGCCGCTCTGGCGAAGATATTGTCTGATTTGTACAAAGGAGAAGAAGAGGAGTTCATTCGTATCAAGCCACGGGATGGATTCTCCATGTACAACCCCCCCAGCTGGGTGAGCTGCTATCTTTTAGTCCAGTCTTTCCCACATTTTTTAGCACAAAGGTTTACCTTGTCAATTCATAGCAGGAACTGCGAAAAGCTATGAGGGAGTTTCACATCCCGTCTCCACAGCTAGAGGACCCCGACCGGGCCCTCGACCCAGGACTGAAAGAAGATCCGGACATATTTGTGGAGCTCGTCGACAGGACATTTTATCAGTTAAGCTGCGATGGTGCGCTGGTGGCCATCATAGCTGATTATCCTGGCCTACTCCCTATATCACATGTAAGTAAAACCGGAGTCCCAACTTCCAAGAAGGATTCCCTCTTTGTGCCTTACCCACCACACATGTATTGTGTCTTACAGGGAAGGCCATCGGGACGCCATGCCGAACCCGCGGTGACTCATCAACAAGGGGCACCGAAGCCGGGTAGGCTTAAAAGGAAGGCGGTCAGGACCGAGACGCTATTGCAAAGGTACATTTAAAAACCTGCAACGTAATTATCGTCGTTAAAATATAACATTGTCCATTGTCTCCTGGCAGAAAAAGCGCTCGCCAGACTATATCCGGAGAGTCTGCCGGCAACGCCTCCACTAGCCGAACTCCGAGGCCAGACTCAAGGGCAGAGGTCAATGCGGGGACAACGCCGGACGATCCTCCTACAAAGGATGCGGATAGATTCTCCATTACTCGACCCTAATTTCTCTTAAGAGGGCCACACTACTCGACCCTAATTTCTCTTAAGAGGCATTCAATGCCTTCAACTCAGGGGACGCGTACATCCGGGCTGCTCAAGATGGCCTCGCCAGAGCCACGGACCAGTACATAAAGGATATACGGGTAAGAAAATTTAATAAGTATGTATATCAGTAGCGCCCGAGACTTGAAACAGTTGGCACAACTGATTTAAGGATCCTCGTATGCATAGGTTCTGACAGAGAAGAATACCAAGCTGTCTAAAGAGCTGGAGGAGTGCAAAGCCCAGCTGCGGGCCGCAGTTGCCGGAATGGAGGAGTCCACGAAGGCCCCATCTAGTAATACTTGTTTTGATCGAAAAGAATGTAATGGCATGTACCAGTTAGTATTCGGCATGAATGCAAATCTAATAATAGATTCTGCAGACAATCCCGGAGGCAATCTGGAGATCGTACCACAGGATGAGCAACATGTTGAACGATAGCTGAAGGCTGGCGAGCGTGTGCTTACAAAGGTTATATGGGAGAAAAATAATCTCCAGGACGCGAACACGCCATTGGACGTCGAATAAAAGGATGTTCAGGCCCAGCTTGCTGACTCCGTGAAGGAGAATAAGAGGCTTCGACGCGACATTTTTAGTAAGTGCTCGAACAAACCTACTATAAAGTTCGGCGAAGAAGCAGGCTAACAGAATTATATCTGTAGGTATGTTGACAGGTCATCTCGAAGAGGAGATGCCCGAATCTGCTGGTGATCTTCTGCAGGAGCTCTCGCAACTGCATGAACAAGTTTGGCAGGTGATGCAGGGCATTGCCCAGGCCTTGTGGCCATCCGCCTCCCTGCCAAGAGGCATGGGGGAGCTTGTAGAGAGGCTCAAGGGAGCGTGGCAACGCTTCCGATTATGGAAGATATCGGCCTGCAGGCAAGGTGCAAGGGAAGCCTGGGCCATGGTGAAGACGGGATACACCAAGGCTGACCCGAACCACATGGCCGAGGTCGGACCTGTAGGGTCAAATGGGAAAGAGATCCCTATAAGTCTAGTATATGACCAGGTAGCATTAGCCGCTAAGTATTCCCAACAGTATTGTAGGCTAGACAGTCTGTTGGATGGTATAGAAGAAGAATTTAGTGAGTCTAAGTAACCTTGTTCTTCAAAGGACATGTTTTGTCCCTATCCGGATTGTAAAGCATTTGTCTTAGTTGACCTTTTTGCTTCAACCTCCGGACCCGACAGTCCGGAGTGTATCCGACTACCCGATCAGTTGTGTAAAAACCGGCGCACGCATGGAAACCAGGCGTAGCGGTCATAAGTGCTTGAACAGACAAGTACCCAACTAGCTATGTTATATTACATGGATAGTAAGAAACATCTTCCAGGGAGAATAGTTCCATTAAGGGTTCCTTTCCCTGTCTACGCATGCATTAATGTGCATGTCTGAACTGCGAAAAGCGAAGCAGGATATAAACATCTGCGGCATGTATTGCAATAAGTGAGAAACATCTTTTTGTTCACCGATTGAATATTCCCTTAAGAATGCTAGCTTTCTGCTTCACCCAGTCTGAGGTACACATCCGGCTGACCCGGCAGTAGCAATTGTAGAGGTGCTCCCCTTATGCCCTAGCCAAACTAACGGGAACGTAGGGCATAAACATAAGAGCCAGACAACCCAACTTGGCCAAAACTTAATTCATATCGATGCATATAATGGTGAAAAAAGGTACATATGGAGATATGACGCATATCTGGTGGGCATAAAGCCTAGAATATAATTGTATTAAGCTTCTGTATAAGAAGCCCCCAGGTATATTGAGCGCGCATAGCGCGGAAGGAGTGTGCGGTCGAAGCATACTTGAAGCTTTTAAGGCTATATAAAAAAGGGAAAAAGAGAGAGAGGATATAACTTAAAAAAAGGCGGAGGTAGGGAGACGAACACAGAGTTTGGCACTAGGCGTAGAATCTTCGGAGTATGGCCGTGTTCTATGGGTTCAGCCCGAGTCGATTATCTGATGCATCACGCAGACAGTATTCTGCCCAGTGAGAACTTTATCAATGATGAAGGGACCCTCCCACTTGGACTTGAGCTTGTCCTTTTTCTTCTCTGGTAGGCGTAGAACGAGCTCGCCAATGTTATAAGTTTTGGCCCGTACTTCTCTGCTTTGATACCTTTGAGCCTGCTATTGATAGAATGCGGAACGGGCCTTTGCAACGTTGCGCTCCTCCTCCAGGGCATCTAAGCTATCTTGCCGATCCATCTCGGCTTCTCTCTCTTCGTACATGTGCACTCTAGGTGAGTCATGGATGATATCGTAGGGTAGCACTGCCTCTGCGCCGTACACCATAAAAAATGGTGTGTATCCGGTTGTGCGATTTGGCGTGGTCCGCAGCCCCCATAGTACGGAGTCGAGCTCCTCGACCCAGTGCGTATCTGATTCCTTCAAGGAACGCACTAGTCTGGGTTTAATGCCGCTCATAATAAGACCATTCACTCATTCAACTTGACCATAATGCCGCTCATAATATGCCCATTTTGCCCACCAGATATGAAGTTTATCACTGATGATGCTGTGGGGGACACCGTAGTGGTGTACAACCCCAGATATGAAGTCTATCACTGGTCCGGACTCGGCCGTTTTAACTGGTTTGGCTTCTATCCATTTGGTGAATTTATCGACCATGACCAACAAGTATTTCTTCTTATGGCTTCCTCCATTAAGGGGTCCAACCATATCGAGCCCCCAGACCACAAAGGGCCAAGTTATGGGGATTGTTTGGAGAGCGGTAGGTGGCATATTGTAACGCCCCGGATTCGTTGCGCCAGGTGCCCGCCAGTTATTCGCCGTCATTGCCATGTCATGTGCTTGCGTGTTGCACTTTGCCATGTCATCATCTGCATTTCATATCATGTCATCATGTGCATCTCATTTTGCATACGTGTTCGTTTCATGCATCCGAGCATTTTCCCCGTTGTCCATTTTGCAATCCGGCACTCCTATGTCCTCCGGCGTTCCCCGTTTGTCTCTTGTTGTGAGTGGGTGTCAAACATTCTCGAAATGGACCGAGATTTGCCAAGCGGCCTTGATATAGCACCGGTAGACTGCCTGTCAAGTTTCGTTCCATTTGGAGGTCGTTTGATACTCCAACGGTTAACCGGGTAACCGTAAAGGCCTCTTTCGTGTGCAGCCCAATACCCCTTCCAAAGTGGCCCAAAACCCATCTAACTCCCTTCCATGCTCTTGGTCGTTCGATCACGATCGCGTGGCCGAAAACCGCTCCCCATTTGGACTCTCCTAGCTCCCTCTACATATAAATATGTGCCCCTCCCCGAAATTTCGGATCAAACCCTAGGCTTCTTCCACCTCTCGCCGCTGGACAAGTCCATCCCGTGGCCGGACATGTCCACCACCGCCCAGCCACGTTGCCTGGACAATCGTGCGCCGCCACCTCAGCCGCGTCGCCACCGCCAGCCACTCCCACGCCGCCACGTGTCTCCGCCGCCGTCCTCCGCGCCCGCAGCCCGCTGAGCCCACACGCGACCCGCGGGGCCCGTCCGCCGCCGGCCGCTGGCCCGCGCGCCGCCCGACGCCGCCCGGCCGGCCCGAGCCTCGCCGGCCACCGCCGCTGCCGGTCGCCCGGCCGCGCCCCGTCCCCTTCCCGTTGCAGCCGCGCCACCCGAGGGCCTCCGCCACCGCGGACCGAGCCCCTCCGCGCCCCCGCGCCCTGCGCGCCGCCGCCGGTGCGGTCCGCGGTCGCCGGCGCCCGCCGCCACGGCGCCCCGCGCCGCCCCGCCGCCCTGCCGTCCGGCGCTCCGCCACTTCGCCTCTCCTCCCCGGCCCCGCGCCGCCGGTGTGCCCCGCCGCCAAGCCGAGCCGCCGCCTCCTCCTCGCCAGCGCCCGCGCCTCCCCTCGCCATAGCTCGCCGGCCGGATCCGGTGGATCAGGATGAGATCCACCGGGATCTCAACCAAACGCCTCCCCACGCCCGGATCCCTCCGTCCCGGGTCGAACCCGTCCCGCGTTGACTTTTCGCGGAGGTAATTTTGCCTAAGTCCCCGAATCTGCAACTTTATCATGCCATGTTCATCGCATCATAACTCTGTGCATACTACTTCATTTCGTGCGTATAATATGTCAAATTGTTCGTCTCGACGAGTACTTCATTTCATTCCATTGCATCATTTTCATTTGAGATTATCTTGATGCCCTAAGTGCTGTTGGAAGAGTGCATGTTGCTGTTAATCTGCTGAAACTGTTATAACTTGCTCATTTGTCATTTTTGCCATGATTGATGTGTGCATCCTATGAGGTAGATGTCTACATGTGTTTTGATCTATGCCATGCCATCTTTCCAGTGGTGCCACCCATGTATTTTTGTGAGTTGTGTGCTGAGTGCATCAAGCTTGTTAAGGAGGGTACTTGCTGTTACTGTTTTGCTAGACTGATTCTGTTATATTTTGTTGCTATGTAAACATGCTTCTACAAGTCATTTCGTGCATTATTCTGGAGATGTTCACTAAGAATGTTTTGTTATACATGTCTTGCTCTATCCATTCATGCCCCTGGTTGCGTTTATAGCTTGCTGTAGATTGTTCATATCTTGCTCCAAAGTTGCTTGAAAATGTTGCTGTCAACCTGTTAACATGAAGTTCAGTTTTGGTCATGTGTTTTCCTAGTGATTCATGCGCGCTATGAACTTGCTCTTGCCATGTATAGCTTCACAAACATGTCTTCTTACTGTTTGTTGCCTTTCCATGCCATGTATTGCTCTGTGGTGAGTGGTTGAAGCTCACAAACATGCCTACTTATTGTTGTTCTTGCCATGTATGAATCTGTAATATAACTTGCCATGTTTACATGGGTGCCATCATATTTTCTATGCCTTTTTGGCTCATGGTCAGTAAGGGACTTTTGTTCTATGCCATTAGTAGATTCATGCCATGCCTTTGTTTGCCATGTTAAGTTCTTGTAACATGTTGTTTGATAGCTCTAAACATTGCAACCTGATGTTATTTCTGCTAAAGTCTGAAACTGTTATTATGTGCAATCTTACCATGTGTGTTTGAGCATGTTCTAGTGATTTCTGGAGATAGCTCAGTGTTCATGTTTTGTTATGATTTACCTGTACTTCATGCTCATGCCTTTTGTTCTTATGTTGGGGTGCTGTAGCTTGTTGTTTTGATGCTTGCAAGCTGCCTAGTTGCTGTTTTGGACAGATTGTTGCTATGACTTATATAGAGTGTATGTGTTGAACCGTTGCTCCGTTTTGACTGTGCTCTATATGAAACTTGCTTGTTTATGCATGAAGCTTCATATTATCATGTTGCATCCATGTTTTGAGGTGTTTGCTTGATGTTTGTATGCATTTTGCATCAATGCCATGCTTAACTTGTTTTGCTCATATCTTCTAGGCCGTAGCTCCAAATCTAGAATTAACATGCTTAACTTTATATGTAACTTGACTAGAATTTCGTGTAGATCCTCTTGGTGCTCTTTACGTTGCTGTTTAACAACTTGAACATAAGGTTTATTCAGTTCTGGACCAATTTCGAAATTTGCATATGAGGACTTACCGGAATTGTTATATGTTGCTCCCGGCCTCATTTAAACTTGCCTTGATGTGTTGTTCTTGTTTGCATCATCTCTTGCCATGAGTAGCTTCATGTAGCTTTGTCATGCATCATGCTTGGTTGTGCATCATGTCTTGCCTATGTGTGGTGTGTTTACCATGTTGTGTGCTTCTTCTCGATAGTTCCCGTTTCGTTGCGATCGTGAGGATTCGTTCGTCTACGCTTGGTTCGTCTTCGTGGTTTCATCTTCTTCATGGACTCGTTCTTCTTCCTAGCGGGATTTCAGGCAAGATGACCGCTACCCTGGATCTCACTACTATCATTGCTATGCTAGTTGCTTCGTTCTATCGCTATGCTGCGTTACCTATCACTTGTTCTTCAAGCCTCCCCAAATTGCCATGAACCCCTAACCTTTGACACCATTCCTAGCAAACCGTTGCTTGGCTATGTTACCGCTTTGCTCAGCCCCTTTTATAGCGTTGCTAGTTGTAGGTGAAGTTGAAGATTGCTCCATGGTGGATAGGGTTATGTTGGGATATAACAATATCTCTTATTTATTTAATGCATGTATATACTTGGTAAAGGGTGGAAGGTTCGGCCTTATGCCTGGTGTTTTGTTCCACTCTTGCCGCCCTAGTTTCCGTCATACCGGTGTTATGTTCGCGGATTTTGCGTTCCTTACGCGGTCGGGTGATTTATGGGACCCCCCTGACAATTCGCTTTGAATAAAACTTGTCCAGCAAGGCCCAACTTTGGTTTTACCATTTGCCTCACCACCACCTATACCTTTCCCTTGGGTCGGCCAACCCGAGGGTCATCTTTATTTTAGCCCCCCCGGGCCAGTGCTTCTCTAAGTGCTGGTCTGAACCGGGCAGACTGTGGGGCCCCCTCGGGGCAACTCGAGGTCTGGTTTTACTCGTAGGCTGACCTATCCGGTGTTGCCCTGAGAACGAGATATGTGCAGCTCCTATCGGGATTGTCGGCGCATCGGGCGGCTTTGCTGGTCTTGTTTTACCATTGTCGCAATGTCTTGTAAACCAGGATTCCGAGACTGATCAGGTCTTCCTGGGAGAAGGAATATCCTTCGTTGATCGCGAGAGCTTATCATGGGCTAAGTTGGGACACCCCTGCAGGGTATAAACTTTTGAGAGCCATGCCCGCGGTTATGTGGCAGATGGGAATTTGTTAATGTCCGGTTGTAGATAACTTGACACCAGATCCGAATTAAAACGCATCAACCGCGTGTGTAGCCGTGATGGTCTCTTCTCGGCGGAGTCCGGGAAGTGAACACGGTTTCTGTGTTATGTTTGACGTAAGTAGGAGTTCAGGATCACCTCTTGATCATTGCTAGCTTCATGACCGTTCCTTTGTTTCTCTTCTCGCCCTCATTTTGCGTATGTTAGCCACCATATCATGCTTAGCCGCTGCTGCAACCTCACCACTTTACCCCCTTCCTTTCACATTAAGCTTTGCTAGTCTTGATACCCATGGTAATGGGATTGCTGAGTCCTCGTGGCTCACAGATTACTACAACAACAGTTGCAGGTACAGGTTATGCTATGATCTTGACGCGAGAGCGATGTTTGCTTGTTTGGAGTTCTTCTTCTGCTTCTTCTTCGATCAGGGGATAGGTTCCAGGTCGGCAGCCTGGGTTAGCAGGGTGGATATTGTTTGAGTTTCTGTTTATGATTCATCCGTATTCGGATGTTGTTCTTGTATGATGTATTGTTGTATTCATGTGGCATTGTGTGCCTTTTGTATGTATCCCCATCTATTATGTAATGTTGATGTAATGATATCCACCTTGCAAAAGCGTTCCAATATGCGGATCTATCCTTGGTGGGACCTTCGAGTTCCTTTTGGATAGGGTCGCATATTGGGCGTGACACATATGGCTTTGATTTGCAAAAAGTTGGCAACCAACGCAATGGTGGACAAGGTCCTGCACGTCTTCCCGGGCTGTTAGCCAGTAGAAACCTGTATGGAAAGCCTTGCTTACGAGCGCTCGGGCTGCGGCATGATGGCCGCCGAGTCCGGCATGAATTTCGGCCAAGAGCTGCCGCCCTTCCTCTTCGGAGATGCACCTTTGGAGCACTCCAGTCGCGCTTTTCTTATAAAGCTCTCCCTCATGGACTTTGTAGGCTTTAGAGCGCCGCACTATGCAACGTGCCTCATTTTGGTCCTCAAGAGTTCTTGCCTATTTAAGTAGGCCAAGAAGGGTTCTGTCCATGGGGCGATGACAGCCATAATCGCATGGGCCGAAGGTGTTATTTCGGTGGCGGAGTCTCCGATTATGTCAGAGTGTTCGGGATCTGAGGTTGTGTGCGGATCCGGACTGGTATTGCCGGTCTCTCCTTCCCACACCACGGATGGCTTGAACAGCGTTTCCAAAAAGATATTAGGTGGGACGGGGTCACGTTTAGCGCCGATGCGGGCGAGAATATTCGCCGCTTGGTTGTTTTCTCGGACCAGATGGTGGAATTTGAGCCCCTCGAACCGAGCTAACATATTGAGGATGGCATTGCGGTAGGCCGCGATTTTTGGCTCCTTGGTGTCAAAGTCTCCATTTATTTGAGATATTGCAAGATTTGAATCCCCACGCACTTCTAGGCGTTGAATGCCCATGGAGACTGCCATTCGAATACCATGCAACAAGGCCTCATATTCGGCTGCATTGTTGGAATCTGTGTATAGTATTTGGAATACGTATTGGACTGTATCTCCGGTGTGGGATGTCAGGATAATGCGTGCCCCTAGACCAGCCAGCATCTTAGAGCCGTCAAAGTGCATGGTCCAGTTGGAGTACGCGTCGTACTCTTTAGGGAGTTCGGCTTCTGTCCATTCGGCGACGAAGTCAGCCAGTACTTGTGACTTAATGGATCGTCGTGGTTTGTATGTTATGTCAAACGGGAGGAGCTCGATAGCCCATTTAGCAATCCGGCACGTGGCATCGCGGTTATTTATTATGTCATTGAGTGGTACTTCGGAGGCCACCGTGATTGAACACTCTTGAAAGTAGTGTCATAGTTTTCGGGATGCCATGAAGACCGTGGATGCTATCTTTTGATAATGTTGGTACCGTGACTTGCATGGAGTGAGGACAGTGGATACGTAGTATATCGGCTTTTTAAGCGGGAACTTATGTCCATCAGTCTCTCATTCGACAACGAGCACTGCACTTACAACCTAGTGTGTTGCAGCTATATATAATAGCATAGGTTCGCCGACATTTGGGGCCAGGATTGGATTGGTGGCCAAGAGGGATTATATTTCCTCCAGTCTGGCCGTAGCCGCATCCGTCCACTCGAATTGTTCGGTGCGTAGAAGAAGGCAATAAAGATGTAGTGCCTTTTCTCCTAATCGGGAGATAAAGCGGCTTAAGGCGGCAACACATCCAATTAATTTCTGGATTTGCTTGAGGTCTGTTGGGGTAGCCAACTGTGACAAAGCTCGGATTTTAGCCGGGTTTGCTTCGATTCCTCTATTGGAAACAATAAATCCCAAGAGCTTTCCAGTAGGTACGCCGAAAACGCATTTTTCCGGGTTGAGCTTGATGTCATATGTTCGGAGATTGTCGAACGTAAGCCTCAAGTTGTCTATTAAAGATTCGACGTGTCTGGTTTTGATGATGCCTCCACTATTTTGCCGATCTGTGTTTCCAGGCATGTTTGAATCATGCGTTGATGGGTTGCAGCGGCATTTTTGAGCCCGAAAGGCATGGTGTTAAAACAGAAGGGGCCGTATGGAGTGATAAATGCCGTTGCATCTTGATCGGACTCCGCCATCTTGATTTGATGGTATCCGAAGTATGCATCGAGGAAACACAATGAGTCATGTACAGCGGTAGCGTCGATGATTTGATCAATGCAGGGGAGGGGGAAGGGATCCTTGGGGCAGGCCTTATTGATGTCCTTGAAATCGACGCATAGGCGCCAGGATTTGTCCTTCTTTGGTACCATCACCAGGTTTGCTAGCCAGTCCGGATGTTTTATTTCTCTGATGAATCCGGCCTAGAGTAGTTTTTTTTGACTGAACACTGTAGGGAAAGCCCCCACAGCCTTTTATTGATTTAACAAGCATAATTACAGTATTTACAAATGCTACCAGAAGTAGCAAGTAAAAAGGAAAAAAGCTAAAATGAAACAATTACATTTAAGGAGGGAGGAAGGATACCCATCTAATCAGGTCCTCCTTGTATCTCACCTTAATTCTATAGGAGAGTAATAGCATATCAGTCACAAAAGCAGCTCTCCACCTATTAAAACTTGGCCTTTCCTTGCGAAAAACCTTTCCATTTCTGATGATCCAAATATTCCAGCAAGCAGTAAAGACCACTTCAGCAAAGAAAGGATGAGCAAAGTTCCTCCTAGCCTTAAGCACAATCTGACTCATGTCATTCCCAGGTTCCCACTCAATCTGGAGATAGTTCCAAACCCTCTGACTAAAATTACAATTAAAGAAGAGGTGATCTCTATTTTCCCTTGAGTGAGTGGGACAAAGCACACAATTGACCCCATCATCTATATGCCAATGCCTTCTGTCCACCATATCCTTGGTGTTTAACCTATCCATTATCAACAACCAGGCAAAGACCTTGATCTTCATGGTACAGCAACTCCTCCAAATCCAAGTCAAAACAGGATTAAATGTATGATGAATGAACCTGGATACATAAAACTGTTTAGGGGTATAGGGTTTGTCAGAGCCATGCCAATACCAAACATCCTTCAAATCAGAGTCCCTTTCATGTTGCATCATAAGTGATTTCAAAACCAAGAGCTCATTGTGAGCCTGCTCTGAAAGTGGAAGATGGAACCAAGATATCAGATCCAGGACAGAAAAACCATCCTTGACAGTAACCAGAGCATCTTTGACAAAAGAAAATAATCTTGGAAACCTGTGCTGCAAAGGCAAAACTGAATTTCCAAGTTGCCATTTATCCTGCCAGAAAAGAACAGTGTCCCCTTCCACCAAAAAGATCCATGTGACTTCCCTGAATTGATCCAAGAATTTAAGGACATCCTTCCACCAAAAAGATCCACATGGTGCAGTTCCTTGTGGGACAAGCTCATGATAATATGAGTTCCATAGGAGATGAACCCAAGGAACATCAGCCTTGTTGAGGAACTTGTTCACATGTTTCAGAAGTAGTGCCACATTTTGAATGCCAAGGTCAAGAATACCCAGCCCTCCTTTGTTTTTGGGTCTACAGATCAAATCCCAAGCAGCTAGAGAAGGAGCTGGCTCTTGCCTATTTTTCCTCCACAAGCACTGCCTTTGAATTCTCTGTAGTTGTTTCAAAATACCAGGGGCAATGAGCAGACTGCAAAGGTAGAAAGTGGGCAGAGAGGATAAAGCAGAGTTCAAGTACTGCAGTCTTCCTCCCTGAGCAAGAAAAGATGAACTAGCAGACATTCTCCTCTCCATACAAGTAACCAGAGGCAGCACATCAGACATTGCAGGCTTGAAAGTTCCAACAGGCAGACCAAGATATGTAAAAGGCATCTTGCCCACTTGACAACCAAAAAGGGATGCTAGTCTGAGGGTCTCTTCCTGTGAAACATTTATTGGGATCATTGAAGACTTATGGTAATTGACCTCCAGGCCAGTGGACTGAGAAAAAATGAGCAACATTTTCTTGAGAGCCAATAGCTGAGCTTCATCAGCAGGAACCACAATCAAGGTGTCATCAGCATATTGTACAATTGGATAGTCCTTGTCATGACAAGGAATATGCAGTTTAATTTCCCCTCTGATGTGCATATCATTGACCACAGACTGCAAGAGATCTGCAGCAAGAACAAAGAGAAGGGGAGAAACTGGGTCTCCTTGCCTGACACCTTTTTTACAAACAAACTTTTTCCCAGGCACCCCATTGAGAAGAACAGAGGAAGTCCCAGAAGACAAAAGAGATCTGACCCAACCAATCCATTTGTCATTAAAGCCCTTGTGCCTCATGATGTGAAAGATAGCTTCATGCTCAATAGAATCAAAAGCTTTCTCAAAATCAAGTTTGAGAATTAAAATTGGCCTTTTAGACTGGTGACACTGATGCAGATATTCCAAAGTCCATCCAATGCAATCTTGTATGGTCCTAGACTTAATGAAACCATACTGGTTTTTATGGATGCACATCATTATCAATTCCTGAAACCTATTGGCCATCATTTTGGACAAAAACTTAATGCCCATGCCAGTCAAAGAGATAGGCCTATAATCCCCCACCACTTCAGGTGATAGTTTCTTAGGGATCAAGGTGATGAAAGACTCATTGATGTTTTCCAAGGTGGCTCTGCCATCATAAAACTCCTGGGCTAAAGTATAAAACTCATACTTAATAATATGCCAACACTTCTTGAAGAATAGTCCATTGAACCCATCTGGCCCAGGGGCTTTATCAATTGGCATATGCTTGACCACTAAGTCAATTTCCTCAATTGTAAATGGTATTGTCAAAACCTCAAGGCCAGGTACATGTTTAAGCAAAACAGGCAGATCAAAACCCATAACAATTCCTCTGGAAACTCCCATTCTTCCTTTAAATGCACTCCAAATCATACCTTCCATTTGAGAGTGATCAGAAATAACAGCACCATCAGGCTGCTGCAGACTAGCAATAGAGTTTCTTCTGAACCTCTCAGTTGCCATTGCATGGAAAATTTTGGTGTTCTCCTCACCCACTTTAATGGATCTAATAGTACATCTTTTCTTCAAGTATAAGAACTGAAGGTGCAACAGTCTTTCCAAATGCAGTTTGACAATTTTCCTGAAATTAAATTCCTGCCTAAAAAGAGGCCTGAGTTCCTCCAAGTTATCAAGTAGTAGAATGACCTTGTTGCAGTTAGAGATGAGCAGTTTCATTTTGGAAAAGTTAGTTTGCCATCTCTTTAGATCCTGCCTGAGGGTTTTCAACTTATCAGCAATGATAGCCGAGGAGTGTGTTTTATGAGATGGTTTGCTCCAAGATTTCTGCACACACTCCAAGAATCCCTCCATGTGCACCCAGTAATTCTCAAATCTGAAGATGTTACATTTAGGAATTGAAGTTTTAATAACCACAACACAAGGCACATGGTCTGAAGCAGTTCTAGCTAGAGGTAGTGCTTCAGTAAAAGGATAAATAGATATCCAGTTAGTGGATGTAAAGAACCAATCCAGCTGCTCAAGCAATGGGGAATCTTGCATGTTAGACCAAGTATAAGATCTTCCTTTAAGTGGCAATTCAAGCAAACCCAGATGGCCAATAATTTCATTGAAGATAAAAATGTCATTGACGCCCCCCCTGGTAAATTTCTGTTTTCAGAGGACCTGATGAAATTAAAATCTCCAATGACTAACCAATTATCATCAATTGGAATATACAAATTATATAACCAGGACACAAAGTTATCCCTGGCTTCCCCCTGACAGGGCCCATAGACAGAAACTAAAGACCACTGCTCATTATTTTGTTTAGAGGTAAATCGCACCACAACAGCAAAGGGTTGTATTTCCACCAGCACACCAGACAACACAGCCGAGTTCCAGACCACCAGAATCCCACCAGAAGCACCCACAGAAGGTGCAAAAGCAAAAGTATCAAATTGCCTAGGGCAGAAGGCCCTAATTTCCCTTATATCAAAGGTTTCACATTTAGTTTCCTGGAAACAAGAAACAGCACACCGACTTTCCTCAATTTTCTGTTTAACAGCACGCTTGCGAGTAGGTGCATTAAGCCCTCTCACATTCCAACATAGCACACTCCAATTCTTGCAATGATAATCACTCATAATAACCATATAGTAAATGATAGCAAAAGAGCACTAAATAGTAGTTGCACCACAGCACATAAAATCCCAACAAGCCAGAAAGTTTCATGCTTAAGTTATTACAAAGCTTAAAAAAGACCAAAAGACCCAACAGCAGGGCAAGCATAAGGGCCTGGCAGAGCCCATAAATCCAAAGAGAGCTAAACATCTCCACCAGACGTGCTGTCAGCTGAAGGATTAGCCATAAGCTTATCAACTGTGAGTTGGTCCTCCGGAATCTGCAGATCCCTGCCAATGTCTTGGATCACCCTGATTGGAGTTGGTGGTGGCATATCAGAAGGAGAACCTGGGCGGGGCGAATCATCAGTGATTCGCTTGCAACGCGACTTCTTCTTCTTCGGCGGCTGCTGAAGCTCCTGGAAAACAGGTTTGAAGCCATCCCTTTTAACTGATCCACACATGCAGCGTCGAACTTCAGTATCCACAATTAGCGTTGGAGCCAGAGTCTTGCGACATCGCGCCTTCTTTTTGTCACACTGTGCAGTGAAGGAAAAAACCTCATCGGAGTGATCCACCGTAGCAGTGGGAAGGGAGATTTGGCTCTCCTGAACCGGAGCAGAGATACTGGAGTCCAATGGTTCAGAGACAGAGCTGTCAAAATTTGCAGGTTCAGAAAAGAGGGCTCGCGCAACAGGTCTGGTTTTGCTGACAGGTTGCACATCAATCAACTGCAGATGGGAGACAGGTTGAACATCATCAAAGGCAAGGGCCCAGTTCCTCTTGGACAGAACAATCGGCTGCAAATTCAGCAAGGGCATCTGCACAGGGACATCTTAAACAGGACAACACTTCATTAAGGACTCAAAAGTGCGCTTCCATGCCAACTCTGGTGGCAAAACTGGCCCATAAACAACCTTGACGGATGCAATAACAATGCGATCATATTGGATAACAGGCGGCTGATATGGCACAATAGCCCAATCATTAACATCAATAATCTGCTGAGGAGAATCCACTAGCTGAACATCAGACTCTGACTGCTGCATTGAATTGTCAATAACAATCGACTCTTGGTCCTGCACCACAGGTTCAGGGTTAAGATCTCCAACATGATCGGCCTGAACCTCACCCCAGTGCTCATGACCCCAATCTGGATCAACCTGATTGTGCATTGGAGGAGGAACTGGCGGGAGGTCGTTCCATCCGATAGAAGGATACGGAGGAAGCACAAAATTGTGAGTGTCAGGGAACAGAGCACCCGGAAGAGGATGTGGATTCCCATCAATGGGCATTGGGTCTTCATCTTCAGGCATTTGGTCCGCAAAGTTGGCACCAAGGATATAACATGGAGCAGTCCAAGAAACCTTTGCTCCCCCATAAGCAGCATAATCCGTGAACACCACATCTCGCGGGACCAGTATATCTTCAGGGAAAGAAGCAAAGACAATGGATCTAACCATATAAGGATCATCATGAACCCAATGCTGAAACTTCCCAAAAGTGTTGACAGCAGCACGGATATTTTCAGTATTGCAGAGATCAAGAGGGATTCCAAGAAACATCAAGCAGCAATCACGAAAACCATGCTGCCCCCGAAAGCCTACACCCTCATCATGCTTATGAAATCGAACAAAAGTGTCATTACCAAGCGGCTGTGGTGGCAATTGCAACAGAGGAAAACGAACCCCAGCATCCCTTAGCTCAAACAAACCGACACCACAGACCCATGGCTGCGCAGATCGAACCTGAACCCCACGATGCTCCAAGAAGTCGACCACCGCCTCACGAGCAGCTCCCACCTGATTAGGGGGAGGCAGTGGCATCACTTCCGCCACCATGTATTGCTCATGCTGCTTCATAATGGGGGACGGCGGAGAAACAAAGGTCTGGGGTACACGATTGGCACCACCATCGATGATGTGATGGCCCGCCGGCACGTACCGCAGAGGATCAATGGCGAAGACCGCCATGGGCTCAGAGGAGCTTGACGCCGGAGGAGACTCAGGAGGTGGAGGAGTCGCCGGAGGTGTTGATGTTGGGGTTTTTGGTGCTGGAGTAATTGGACTAGACAGGGCATGCCTGTCAAAGGTGGTGGCGGCAGAGTCGAGACCGGTATCGGGAACCGGAGGAGGCGGCTGATATTTTGGCCTCCAAAATAATCCGTTTGCAGTTGCAATCTTCGCACAATCTCGCTTACGATGGCCCACACGCGTACATGACTCACAAACAATATTAAGAGGACAATTGTTTTCAAAATGACCCGATAAAGAGCACTTTGGGCAAGTCAAAACTTCTTCAACCATATTATCAATCATAGATTCAAATGCAAGATGTGCCTCCTGAGACGCCGGAATAATCTGTGAAGAAGAAAACGGGCCCAACCCATTTAGAGACGAGGAAAGATCCAAATGAAGTGGAGAGGGCCTGTCAGCCGAGGGCCCATCATGGGCAATCAAAGCAGAATCATCTGACCCATGCAAACAACATGGCGGATCATGAGGAGGAAGATCGCCCAGCTCGCGACGCCGTTGAATCACCGACGAGCTCACCGACCCAAAGATAATCGGTGGCAAAGCAATAGTCCATTGAAAATTAATAGGTTTTGGGAGATGAATAACCACACGCTCAGCAGAAGGAATATGATAACCCGCATCCTCAGATGCAACAATACTCTCCGCCGAGGCATGATAACGATAACCCTTGCAAACACTATAATTTTGAAACGTAGCAAAAGAAAGCTTCTTGCGAGCAGTAGCTCCCGACTTAAGAGCAGATTTTACTGGTGGATTATGCATAGCTAGCATGCCCGAAGCAGCCCTACGTTTAGAAGGATTAACCAAAATCCACTCAGCATCACATTCTTTCTTCCAAATTTTAAACTCACGAACCCAATTGGGTCCCCCATTTCCCCACAAATGAAAGTAACATTTAAACTGAGGGCAGGAGAAAGAACGTGTATCCACAATGTAAAACCCCACATCTTTGCAAGGAACATTGAAGCTGAATACCTTATCACCAATGGATGAGACCAAAAAATCAATGGCAGATCCACCCAAAGCAGATTCCAAAGCCGCTGCCACCGAATCCTCAGTAAGACAAAAATCATGCCGACTGAAAGAAACCACTAAGGTGAATGATCCCAAGTTCTCCACGGGGTGCACTATGAGGCCCGAAACCTTGTAGATCTCATCAGCAAACACTCTACCCTTGGAGAAATCCAAGCCAAGGGTAGATCCAGATGAAGAACCCATCGCAAAGGGTATAGGAAGAGAGATCCAAGAGCACCGAAGAAGATGATCGGAGCCAAATACCAAATCACAGGAAGGAGGAGGAGATCGCCGGTGGCCTAGGGTTTAGGGGCGGGTGGGTGGGTGGGTGGGCGGGCGCCATTCAACGCTGATACATGTTGCTCACAAACTAAAAATATTACCAAAAACAAATATTGGATGTTGGGTGGGTGGGTGGGCCTAGAGTAGTTTGGCTAGCTCTTCTCCCATGGCTTGTCGCTTGGGTTCTAAAAAGCGCCGAAGAGTCTGCTTGACCGACTTGTATCCCTTTAGTATGTTTAGGCTATGCTCGCCCAGCATGCGTGGGATACCTGGCATCTCTGAAGGATGCCAGGCGAAGATGTCCCAATTCTCGCGCAAGAACACTCGTAGTGCGGCGTCTATTGTGGGGTTTAACTGTGCCCCAATTGATGCTATTTTTGTAGGGTCCGTTGGGTGGACCTGGAATTTGTCTATTTCGGCTGCTGGTTTAAAAGAGGTGGACTTGGGTCGTTTGTCGAGTATCATGTCGTCCCTGTCCACTGTGGAGCGCAGCGCAGTTAACTCTTCAGCCGCAAGGGCTTCGGATAATGCCTCCAGGGCTAGCACGGCATTTTTATTTTTGGCGCGGAGTGCTATCACTACAAAAAAATACAATTCCATGATGATACGTGTTTTTTATAGTAGGTCGCATTTTTTGTCATGCATGTACATCCATGACGATTTTATGACAGAATCAAGATAATCATACCTATGCTATCGTAGAAGTGTTCCATGACATTACCAAAATTATCATCACAGAAGTGTCCACTTCCATGACGATAAATCGCGCATCACAGAAGTGCTTTCGTCAAGGGTGACTGACATGTGGCATCCACCGTAACAGAACACCGTTAAGCTATTGGGTCGGGTTTTGGATGCGATAACCCGTTAACAGCCCCGACCAATGATGATTTTCCATGTGTAAAATCATCATTGGCTGGAGGAGACACGTGTCAGGTCCGTGTTGGCACAGGTGTCACTCATCAAATGAGCGAGACGCGCTTATGATATGTTGACACGTGGACTGGCCCATCAAGTTTAAATCGGCTGGCCCAACTAAAGGCCCACACGATTTTGTGGACCATAATGGGCCGGCCCAGCTAAAGGCCCATGAGATTTTGTGGACCATAATGGGCTGGCCCAGCTAAAGGCCCACAAGATTTTGCGGGCCATAATGGGCCGTCCCAGGTAAAGGCCCACAAAATTCTTGCGGATCATAATGGGTCGGCCCAGCTAAAGGCCCACGAGATTTCGCCGACATTAAAGGGCCGGCCCAGCTATAGGCCCACAAGATTTTGAGGACCCTAGTAGGCTGGCCCATTAACTAGCTGCCATGTTTTGGGCCAAATGCCGGCCCATATTTGATCTGGCCATTAATGGCCTGCCACGTTCTGGGCCTAATAATAGCCCATATGAGATCTGGCCCGTTAAAAGCCAACCACGTTTTGGGCCAAATCACGGCCGAGATCTGGTCCGGCCCTTTAAGAAGCTTTGGGCTCAATTATGGCCCATATCAGATTCGGCCCGTCAACTGGACGCTATGCTTTTGGGCCCACTTGCTAAAGGCCCATTTGGTAATTTGGCCTTATATTAGTTTTGGCATGTTAAGGGCCCGTTTAACATTTCGGCCCTAAATTAGTTTCAGCCTGTTAAAAGCCTGTCATATAGTTGGGCCTAACTACGACCCGGTTTGCATCCGGCCTGCTCGCAGCCGATATCTGATTGGGCCAAACAAGGACCAAGACAATTCTGGCATGTTAAAAGCCCGTGATTTGATTCACACCATCATGGGCCGGGGTCCATTTCGGGCTGCTGCCGGCCCGTGAGCTGTTCGGCACGTTTCAGGCCCAACCTACTTCTCAGCCTCCTAAAAGCCCATTGAGTTTTGTTGCGAAAAGAGGGCCGGGGGTTACTCAGCCTATTAAAGGCCTGAATCTACTAGTGGGCCAGTTTACTTTTGGCCTTTTAACAGACCAAGATGACAGGGCCCATGATGCGGATCATACATCGTGATTGCATGACGGCCCGATTATGTACCGTAATTTTACGGTTTGGCCGGTTTACTGCGAAGATAGGATATATATACAGTAAAATAACTGCAGCATCGTGAATAAGAAAAAACCTAGACTATACAATAAAGAAATTACGGCATATTGCATCCACTGGGCATCAAAGTTCGCCACTATGATAATAAAGCACAAGCATACAGTAGATTACATACACTGGGCATCAAAGATCGCCACCAGTGCAAATAAACACGCCGACAAAATAATATACAAAACCGACAGCACTTCAAAAGAGTTCAAGAAAGGTTAGCCCTGCAGGCGAGCTGCAGCGCAAACAACTGAGCAAGATGATGAGACCGCACTTGTTCAACACTTATATCTTCCTCACTCTGAAAGATAAACAAGCAGACAGATGATAGGTTTTGCACATAAAAGTATCAGTGCTGACAATTCATCACATTTCTTACTGACGAATAAAGTGACCCAGTTTAAAATTGCATTAACACAATATGGTATTGTTCAGGTCAAGACATGGCAGGAAATGACATTGTGAAGGAGTTGGCCGCTTAACGACACCAATGGATTACAGATCAAGAACTCATAAGTATCAATGGTTAGTGTGGTGTCAATTTATCCCATTTCAGATTGGCAAATAAAGAGATGGTTTATATAATAGTATAATGATATGACATTGTTCATAGTTAAGACATTGCAGAATATGACATTGTGTTGTAGTGGGTAGGTTCACCACACCACTAGATTACGGATGAAGAACAGAAGCATACATGCAGTGCAAAAGAAGATCACTTGCTCTGTATAGTTTAATTTACATTATATGAAGAAGGAACTTGGTTGTACAACTGAAAACTTAAATTGAGAAGGACAAACTTTTGTTTATGAACTACATAATAAACTTTAAACATGCAATTTGATGCAAGCACCAGAAATAAACAGCTGTTGTAGTCATGCCTAACCAAATATACACAACAAAGTTTGAAGCCTTGAGAAGGACAAACTTAC